>NW_026626742.1:0-1789 GCF_030028575.1 Malurus melanocephalus
CGGTGCTTTGTGTGCCGGTGTGGAAAGCCGGGCTCGTCACGCCACGGTGCTTTGGGTGCCGGTGTGGAAAGCCGGGCTTGCCTCGGCTCGGTGCGGGAGAGCGGTGCGGGGAGAGGGTTCATTGTGCCCGGTGCGGGATCCTGGTGCGGGGAGAGCGGTGAGGGGAGAGGGTTCATTGTGCCCGGGTACGTGGGGACCGAACTTGCCATACCCTGTGTGAGGAGCCGAGCTCACCGTGCTCTGGTGTGGCTGTCGGTGCGGGTTCTCCGTGCAAGGAGCCGGGTTTGGGGTGTCTGGAGCCGGGAGCCGAGCTCACCGAGCTCACCGTGCTCCAGTGCGGTTTCTCTGTGCAAGGATTAAGGTTTGGGGTGTCTGGAGCCGGGAGCTGAGCTCCGTCGGTGCGGGTTCTCCGTGCAAGGAGCCGGGTTTGGGGTGTCTGGAGCCGAGCTCACTGTGCTCACACAGCTCACCGTGCTCCGGTGTGATTTCTCTGTTCAAGGGGCCAGGTTTGGGGTGTCTGGAGCCGGGAGCCGAGCTCACCGAGCTCACCGTGCTGTGGTGTGGCTGTCGGTGCGGGTTCCCTGTGCAAGAGCCGGGTTTGGGGTGTCTGGAGCGGGGAGCTGAGCTCTGTCGGTGCAGGTTCTCCGTGCAAGGAGCCAGGTTTCACCGTGCCCTGGTCTGGGCTGCCTGGAGCAGGGAGCCGAGCTCAGCGAGCTCACTGTGCTCTGGTGCGGGTTCTCCGTGCAAGGGGCCGGGTCTGGGGTGCCTGGAGCTGAGCTCACTGTGCTCCGGTGTGACTGTCGGTGTGGGTACTCCGTGCAAGGGGCCAGGTTTGGGGTGTCAGGAGCAGGGAGCCGAGCTCTGTCGGTGTGGGTTCTCCGTGCAAGGAGCTGGGTTTCACCGGGTTTGGGGTGTCTGGAGCTGAGCTCACCGTGCTCTGGTGCGGCTCTCGGTGCGATTTCTCCGTGCAAGGGGCCGGGTCTGGGGTGTCTGGAGCCGAGCTCACTGAGCTCACCGTGCTCCGGGGCGGTTTCTCCGTGCAAGGGGCCGGGTTTGGGGTATCTGGAGCAGGGAGCCGAGCTCAGTGAGCTCACCGTGCTCTGGGGTGGTTTCTCCGTGCAAGGGGCCGTGTCTGGGGTGTCTGGAGTGGTGAGCCGAGCTCTGTTGGTGCGGGTTCTCTGTTCAAGGGGCCGGGTCTGGGGTGTCTGGAGCGGGGAGTCGGGCTCAGTGAGCTCACCGTGCTCCGGGGCTGTTATTCCGTGCAAGGGGCCGGGTCTGGGGTGTCTGGAGCGGGGAGTCGGGCTCACCGTGCTCCAGGGCGGCTGTCAGTGGGGTTATTCCGTGCAAGGAACCGGGTTTGGGGTGTCTGGAGCCGAGCTCACCGTTCTCTGGTGTGATTTCTCTGTGCAAGGAGTCGGGTTTGGGGTGTCAGGAGCGGGAAGCCAAGCTCAGCGAGCTCACTGTGCTCCGATGTGGTTCTCAGTGGGGTTTTGCACCCAGGAATTGGGACTGGAGTCACCCTGACTGTGTAGGGACACCCAGGAATTAGGACTGGAGTCACAGGGACACCCAGGAATTGGGATCAGAGTCACAGGGACACCCAGGAATTGGGACTGGAGTCACAGGGGCACCCAGGAATTGGGACTGGAGTCACCCTGACTGTGTAGGGACACCCAGGAATTGGGACTGGAGTCACAGGGACACCCAGGAATTGGGACTGGAGTCACAGGGGCACCCAGGAATTGGGACTGGAGTCGCAGGGACACCCAGGAATTGGGACTGGAGTCAC
>NW_026626742.1:3519-5393 GCF_030028575.1 Malurus melanocephalus
TTCCAGCACAGCCCAGAGTGGCAGGAAGGCTCCCTGATTATTTCCAGGTGGAGGAAGTTCCGTGCAAGAGCTGCAAATTCGTGCGAATTCACAGATGTTCGGTGACGTGCAGGAAGGAGCTGAGTGCTCGAGCTGCTCTCCTTTCACTCCCGGAATTTGTGCCCACAGGGAGCTGCCCTCGCTCTTCTCAAGGTTCTCTGCAATTATCCACATCCCTAATGGGGTTTTGGCAGCAGAGTGGGGCTGTGTGGGATCTGCAGAGTGTGCTCAGTTTGGTTTGGGGAGCACAGGGTGGTGTCCTGCTCGAGCGGGGGTGCTCAGCCTGGACAAAAAGAGGTTCAGGGGGGAATTTTGCTCTCCACAAGTCTCTGAGATGGGGACAGCCAGGTGGGGGTCAGGCTGTCACAGGGGACAAGGGCAAACAGCCCCAGATTGTGCCAGGGGAGGTTTGGGGAGGATATCGAGGAAATTCCTCCTGGAAAGGGTGAACAGCACAGAGTGCACAGAGCTGGGGTGGGATCCCCACCCCGGGGAGATTTAACATCCCTGAAGATGTGACATTTGGGGACATGGGTGATTTAACATCCCTGTGACATTTGGGGCCATGGGTCAGTGGTGGCCGTGGGTCAGTGGTGATTTAACATCCACCCCTGAGGATGTGACACTTGGGGACATGGGTGAGTGGTGGCCATGGGTCAGTGGTGGCCTTGGCAGTGCTGATTTAACACCCCTGAGGATGTGACACTTGGGGACATGGGTGAGTGATGGCCATGGGTCAGTGGTGATTTAATGTCCCTGTGGATGTGACACTTGGGGACATGGGTGAGTGGTGGCCATGGGTGAGTGGTGGCCATGGGTCAGTGGTGGCCATGGCAGTGCTGATTTAACGTCCCTGTGGATGTGACACTTGGGGCCATGGGTGATTTAACACCCCTGAGGATGTGACACTTGGGGCCATGGGTGATTTAACATCCCTGAGGATGTGACGCTTGGGGACATGGGGCAGTGGTGGCCATGGGTCAGTGGTGGCCTTGGCAGTGCTGATTTAACGTTCCTGTGACATTTGGGGACATGGGTAAGGGTGGCCATGGGTCAGTGTTGATTTAACACCCCTGAGGATGTGACACTTGGGGACATTGGTCAGTGGTGGCCATGGGTCAGTGGTGACCATGGTTGAGTGGTGGCCGTGGGTCAGTGGTGGCCTTGGCAGTGCTGATTTAACGTCCCTGTGGATGTGACACTTGGGGACATGGGTGATTTAACATCCTTGGGACCATGGGTCAGTGGTGGCCATGGCTGATTTAACACCCCTGTGGATGTGACACTTGGGGACATGGGTCAGTGGTGGCCGTGGGTCAGTGCTGATTTAACACCCCTGTGGATGTGACACTTGGGGACATGGGTCAGTGGTGGCCATGGGTCAGTGGTGGCCTTGGCAGTGCTGATTTAACGTCCCTGTGACACTTGGGGACATGGGTAAGGGTGGCCATGGGTCAGTGTTGATTTAACACCCCTGAGGATGTGACACTTGGGGACATGGGTGAGTGGTGGCCATGGGTCAGTGGTGGCCATGGGTCAGTGGTGGCCATGGCAGTGCTGATTTAACGTCCCTGAGGATGTGACACTCGGGGACATGGGTGAGTGGCGGCCATGGGTCAGTGGTGGCCTTGGCAGTGCTGATTTAACATCCCTGTGGATGTGACACTTGGGGACATTGGTCAGTGGTGGCCATGGCAGTGCTGGGGACTCTCTGGATTCAGTGATTTTGAAGTTTTTTCCACCCTGAGCCATTCTGTGATCCCACAGCTCTGCAGGCTGCAGGGCAGGGTGTGATAAATTAACATTAATGGACATTGACCGTGTGAACACGAGGA
>NW_026626743.1:0-1455 GCF_030028575.1 Malurus melanocephalus
TGTTTTGATCCGTCTGTTTCGGGTTCTCTGTGTTTGCTCTGCCGTCAGCTCCAACGCAGCCTCGAGGCTCGCAGCTGACAAATGCCCCCGAAATTCTCTCCATCTCCCTCATTTTGCCTTTCCAATCGTAATTCCTGTTTGAAAATCGTTTTGTGCAGTCTCTAGCCCGGCTGCCTCYGGAATACCAATGAAGCACAGTTGAGGCAGCAGCTCTGCTCTCCCTGCCCTCATCCTGRTTTGGAGACTCTTCCAAATATTCCTGACCCTCAAAGTACACTCAGGAATGCTCTCATCCCTCCTGAAATGCCAATCCCTCCACACACCAGCCTTCCAGGCAGTGGGGAAGAGCTGGACCTGGGAATTTGAGCTGAGGATGGGCATGGACTTGGACAGGATTTCCATGGTAGGAGCTGAGCAGAGYAGCCAAGCTGAAAAGGYRAGCRAGGAGTRAAAGGRASACAAGGAAATTTGGGGAATTWGGGCTGAGAAATGCTGCTGGGAGCAGGGGGATGCTGCTGCTCCTCAGGCTGTCCCCGTGGTGCAGAGGGCTCAGGGGACAGGTGTGTCACAGGAAGGGACAGCAGAAGGATCTGTGTTGTGAACCCGAATTCTGCGCTCCAAAAGGAAATAAAAAATCAGATTGTGTGGAGTGCAGTCCCTGCACACTCCAAGGGAATTGTTGAGTTTATTATTTCTGCACACTGTTATTCCTGGGTGAGGGCAGGGAAATTTCCCCCATCACCACCCCTCTCACGAGTGCCACAAGTGCATCATCGACATCCTAAGAGCACGGGAGCATCTCGGCATCAATGTGCTCCGGAACTCGCCGGGAAATTGCTGTTTGCTGTAACAGTGCCCAGGGGAGCACTGCTCTCCAATATTTGTTTAAAGCAGCCTGGTAAGAGCAAAGTAATGCCCTGGCTCACTTCTCCAGGCAGGCTGCTCCCCTAACACCGGGCAAGATGGGATTTTGCTGTGGCAATCTGCTGGGGAGCGGGGCATCCTAATCCCATCCCAACATGGGAGGTGAAAAAAGGCTGGAGTTGGGCAGGATGCTGASAGTGGGGCTGAAATAGGGGCTGGGKTTGGCTTRGTTCACTGCCTGCTCAGGGTTTGGGGTCTGAAACACACTCAGGGGTTTATGGGAACCTCAGGAGAGGGGGGAAGGTGAGCAGCGGGGTTTGGGAGTCTCAGGTTCTGAATGCCCAGTGGGGAAGCAGGGGGAAGTCACTCGATGTGCAGGGATTTCTGTGCTGAAAACAGCGGGAGGAGGAGGAATGGGGGGTTTCCTGAGAAACCCAGAGGCACTGAGTGCCCCATGCACAGAGCAGAACTCTTACACTTCACTGAGTCTATCCTAATCCTATCCTATCCTATCCTATCCTATCCTATCCTATCCTATCCTATCCTATCCTATCCTATCCTATCCTATCCTATCCTATCCTATCCTATCCT
>NW_026626743.1:5540-7543 GCF_030028575.1 Malurus melanocephalus
AAAAATCCTGTGAGAACATTGAGTCACCCCCCTTTTAATGCAGGATTATCCTCCAAGAATAACGGGCTGAACTGGAGGCAGCAGAGGTTTTAAAAACTCATTTAAAGAAAAAAATAATTAAAAGCCTTTGGGTGATTTTTCTGTCCTGCTAAGTGGGAAATCAATCCGGACCCTTATTTTATATCTAAAAAACTGCCAGAGAAACAAAACCTCTCTATAGATGTGAAGAACTGTCGGGTAATCAGGGAACTTTTGGATCTGTGAAAGACAAATTCTGCCTTCTGTAGAGCAGCAGAGATTTCAGCAGCTGGCAGAGGATCCTGAATTGCATTTCTGAATTGCACCACGTTTCCATGAGATTCCCAAGGAACAGCCAGACTGAGAGAGATCCTGAACACAACAACCAACACCCCCAACCCCCCTGAGCTGATGGTTTTCATTCTAGTCAGGAGAAAGGTTTTGTGCATGCTGAATTTGGGGGAGAATGAGCGCTCAGGGAGCTGCGGGACCATCCAAGTGATGTTTTCTGGCTGAACTGGGATCAGTTTGCACCTATTACAGATATCCCTCATCTCTGCCCTGTTTCCAGCTCGGTGCCTGGAGCTGCAGATGATTTTGCTGCCTGTGAAGATCTCCCTGCGTGTGGCTGAGCCGTGGGGTTCATTTAYCAGCCGGGAGCACCTGCAGGGAGCAGCTGCATTTCCCTCTCTGCTGGGCCAGGAAGTGTCCTCAGATTTATTCTTTTTAATAAACATCACACAAACAGGGAAAAATCCACATGGAAAATGCTGCTGCTTTCATTTCCACAGCCCRGTGCAGCAACTTTTAAGGGAGAGATAAGGAAATTGTACCACTGTGTCAAAATTCCTCTCAGTGCCGGAATCAGAAAATAATCACAGTTTAAGGGAGAACTGCATCAAATTCCAGGAATAAAGGGCACCTTTTTATGAGCTGAAGGTCTATGAATAATCCATTATCTGGAATCTGCAGAGGATTCAATAGGAGAGCCATTGCTGCGTTTCCTTTGCACTTACTGGAATTCAATTTCGTTTTGTATTCTTCGTTGACATTAAAATATTGATGTTTACATCCCTGCTACACCTCGATGCCAGCACAGGGAATGGSAGGACAGTGCACTGCAGATAACATGTAAATCAGAGGAAAAGGAGYTCTCTTCTGGSAGATTTATGGCTCCCAGTGGTTTCRTGGTGGGAGGTGGCTTGTGCTGCTTGGAGAAGGAAATCTCTGGGTTTTTACAGCTCAGGGTGGGAATCTGGTCAGGATTTCAAGCCTTGCACTTTCTTTTTCATTTCCTTGCAGTTCAGTGTTTCTGGTGGGGATAATCCTTGAATTTACAGGGCTAGAAAGTGTCATCTTCCTGACAGAATTATTCATTTTCTGTGTGATATCCATCAAACCTCCCTGTTGAGCCGTGCCTGGGTGGGGGCTGACAGTTCCCCCAGGCACTTCAGAGCCTGAATTCAGGTCCCATCTTTCCAAGGGACTACCTGGGACAGTGGAAGGTGTCCCTGCCCATGGCAGGGGCTGGAATTTGATGAGTTTTAAGGTCCTTCCCAACCCAAACCATTCCATGATTCCAGGACCCACAGTCAGCCCCTGGATCATTGCTTCCTGACCCTAAACCTGAGCATCTCTGGGAATCCAGCACATCAGTTCACCTCATCCTGATTTAAAGACAGGATTTAGGGACAATCTTGATCAATTGTTACAATAGTAAAGTGCTCTTGTTGTTGAAAAAAAATTAATATTTTTGTTTCTAATTTATTTCTAATTTAATTCTTCACTAAATTCAACTGACAACTCAATGTCTTTGCCTGTTAAAGGATCCACTTGTATAAAATGTTCTCCCTGTGTAGGTACTCAGAAACTCTGATTAAATTGTCTCTTAATCTTCTTTCAATGAGCTTAATTGGACATCGTAACACCAGTTGAATCTCCAAAAAAAAAGGCCACCTCAAGAGTGACCTTATTTCATTAAAATA
>NW_026626744.1:0-1274 GCF_030028575.1 Malurus melanocephalus
CCGGGATCTGAGCAAGGAATTGTTCCCGGGGTCTGACAAACGAATTCCCGGGATCTGAGCGGCAAATTCCCGGGATTTCCCCTCCCTCCAACACCACGACCCCCGCCCAGGCCAGCTCGGCTGCCCAATTCCTCCCAATTCCTCCCAGTTCATCCCAGTTCATCCCAGTTCCTCCCAGTCTGAGCTCTGCCCTCCCTCCCAGTGAAGGTGAGAGGCTGAGGATGGAATCGAAAATCAGGGATCAGGAATTGGGAATGGAGAATTGGGAATCAGGGATCGAGAATTGAGAACTGGGAATTGAGAATTGGGAATTGAGAACTGGGGATCAGGAATCGAGAATAGGGGATTGGGGATCGGGAATTGGAGATTGGGGATTGGGGAGCAGGAATTGGGAATCGAGAATTGGGAATCGGGGATGGAGAACTGAGAATTGGAAATTGGGAATCGGGGATCAGGAATCGAGAATAGGGGATTGGGAATTGGAGATTGGAGATTGGGGATCAGGAATTGAGAATCAGGAATCAGGGACTGAGAATCGGGTGATTGGGGACAGTCCCAGTGATTGGGGACAGCTCTGGGTGATTGGGGACATTCCCGGTGATTGGGGACATTCCCGGTGATTGGCGACAGCTCTGGGTGATTGGGGACAGTCCCGGTGATTGGGGACAGTCCCGGTGATTGGGGACATTTCCGAGTGATTGGGGACATTCCCGAGTGATTGGGGACAGCCCCGGGTGATTGGGGACAGCTCTGGGTGATTGGGGACATTCCCGAGTGATTGGGGACAGCCCCAGTGATTGGGGACAGCTCTGGGTGATTGGGGACAGTCCCGGTGATTGGGGACATTCCCGGTGATTGGGGACATTCCCGGGTGATTGGGGACAGCCCCAGTGATTGGGGACAGTCCCGGGTGATTGGGGACATTCCCGGTGATTGGGGACAGCCCCAGTGATTGGGGACAGTCCCGGTGATTGGGGACATTCCCGGGTTTGGGGGACATTCCCGGTGATTGGGGACAGCCCCGGTGATTGGGGACATTCCCGGTGATTGGGGACAGTTCCGGGTGATTTGGGACATTCCCAGTGATTGGGGACAGCCCCGGGTGATTGGGGACAGCCCCGGTGATTGGGGACATTCCCGGGTTTGGGGGACATTCCCGGTGATTGGGGACAGTCCCGGTGATTGGGGACAGTCCCGATGATTGGGGACATTCCCGGTGATTGGGGACAGTCCCGGGTTTGGGGACAGGAGGAGCTCAGGGAACTCGATCTAAC
>NW_026626744.1:2736-3734 GCF_030028575.1 Malurus melanocephalus
TCCCTCTGCGGCGCCTCTGAACTCAAACTCCTGGAATTTGCCGGGCTTTTGTCACCTGCGGCAGGAGGTGGCACTGCTGGGGCCACCTCGCGTCACCCGGGAACGGGAAAGGCTGGGAATTGCACGCGGGAGAGGGGCGGGGAGCGGATTTTGGGGGAACACGGCAGGAATTGGGAACGGGAGCTCAGTTCCCACCGGATTCCCGAAATCCCGCTTCTCCCCGGGCCGTGGAGCCCCCCGGGCTGGTGACAAAGGTGACACCGATCTGACCCCCGATGTCCCCAGGATCCGGGGAACGCCGGGAGCAGCGAGGAAGGGACGAAGGGGACACGGAGGTGACCGGCCGGGACCCCACAGGATTCCCGAAATCCCGCTCCTGGTCCCAGAAGAGCCGTGGAGCCCCTGGGGCCCCATTCTGGTGACAAAAGTGACACCGATCTGATCCCTGATGTCCCCAGAATCTGGGAAACACCGGGAACAGCCAGGCTGGACACTTGACCACGAGCAGAGTGACCCATGGGGACTCCAGACCATTCCTGTGCTCGGCCATGTCCATCCACAGCTCCAGATGGACATTCCGGCCCCTTCCCACACCATTCCCGTCCATCCCAAACCCCTGTTCCATCCCCCCACGGCCAGACTGGACACTTGACCCCGAGAAGAGTGACCCATGGACACTCCAGACCATTCCTAATCTCCGGATGGACACTCCGGCCCTTCCCACACCATTCCTGTCCATCCCACAGCTCTGGGTGGACACTCCAGTCCCTTCCCACACCATTCCCGTCCATCCCAAACCCCTGTTCCATCCCCCCACGGCCAGACTGGACATTTGACCCCAAGCAGAGTGACCCATGGGGACTTCAGACAGTTCCTGTGTTCCAGATGGACACTCTGGCCCCTTCCCACACCATTCCCGTCCATCCCACGGCTCTGGATGGACACTCGGGCCCCTTCCCACACAATTCCTGTCCATCCCAAACCCCTGTTCCATCTCC
>NW_026626744.1:5170-6691 GCF_030028575.1 Malurus melanocephalus
AGAATGAGTTCTGGACACTCCAGACCATTCCTGTGCTCGGCCATGTCCACCCACAGCTCTGGATGGACATTGCAGTCCCTTCCCACACCATTCCCGTCCATCCCACAGTTCCAGATGGACACTCCAGCCCCTTCCCACACCATTCCTGTCCATCCCACAGTTCCAGATGGACACTCCAGTCCCTCCCCACACCATTCCCGTCCATCCCACAGTTCCAGATGGACACTCCAGCCCCTTCCCACACCATTCCCGTCCATCCCAAACCTCCTGTTCCATCCCCCCACGGTCAGACTGGGCATTTGACCCTGAGAAGAATGACCCATGGACACTCCAGACCATTCCTGTGCTCAGCCACGTCCATCCCACAGCTCCGGATGGACATTGCAGCCCCTTCCCACACCATTCCTGTCCATCCCAAACCCCTGTTCCATCTCCCCACGGCCAGAGTGGACACTTGACCCCGAGCAGAGTGACCCATGGGGACTCCAGACCATTCCTAATCTCCGGATGGACACTCCGGCCCCTCCCCACACCATTCCCGTCCATCCCACAGCTCTGGATGGACACTCCAGTCCCTTCCCACACCATTCCCGTCCATCCCACAGTTCCAGATGGACACTCGGGCCCCTTCCCACACCATTCCCGTCCATCCCACAGTTCCAGATGGACACTCCGGCCCTTCCCACACCATTCCCGTCCATCCCACAGTTCCAGATGGACAGTCCAGCCCCTTCCCACACCATTCCCGTCCATCCCACAGCTCTGGATGGACACTCCGGCCCCTCCCCACACCATTCCCGTCCATCCCAAACCCCTGTTCCATCCCCCCACGGCCACACTTGACCCCGAGCAGAGTGACCCATGGACACTCCAGACCATTCCTATTCTCCAGATGGACACTCCAGCCCCTTCCCACACCATTCCCGTCCATCCCACAGTTCCAGATGGACACTCCAGTCCCTTCCCACACCATTCCCGTCCATCCCACAGTTCCAGATGGACACTCCGGCCCCTTCCCACACCATTCCCGTCCATCCCACAGTTCCAGATGGACACTCCGGCCCCTTCCCACACCATTCCCGTCCATCCCATGGCTCTGGATGGACACTCTGACCTCTTCCCACACCATTCCCGTCCATCCCACAGTTCCAGATGGACACTCCGGCCCTTCCCACACCATTCCCGTCCATCCCAAGCCCCTCTGTTCCCGGCAGACCCCCCCAGCCCAGCAGGGCTCGCACGTTCCCGTCTCGTTCCCAGAACAAAAGTGCGATTGAGCCGCGCCTCCCTGAGCCTGACCCTCCTTTCAAGCCCAGCTCAACCCCAGCACAACCCTTTGATTTTCCCCTCGGCGGAGCTGCAGCTCTGTGGGCAGCTGTTAACATCAAGRAAAAGGGAATAAAAAAGCTCGTTTGACTCTGGATTAAATAAAACAGAGCCCCAGAGGAGAGCGGGAGGCTCCGTTCCAAGGTCAGCACTCGGCTCTGGAAAGTTTCCCCGGACAGGAGCAGGCGCAGAGCA
>NW_026626745.1:0-1151 GCF_030028575.1 Malurus melanocephalus
AAGGAACCCGGTGCCCCAGGTGCTGCTGGCTTACCCAGTGTCGCAGGTGAAGTTCACAGTGGAGCCAAAGGTGAAGGATGCAGGCAGCACCAGCCTGCCATTGTTCGGCTCCCCGGGGAAGGTGCACGGCCTGGCTGTGAACAGCAGGGCTCTGCTCAGCTCCCTGATCAGCTGCTCAGCAGGAAAAACAAGGATTCCCCCCAAACTGAGCCAGGGATGGATCACAGAGCCCCAGATTTACCCTACAGGAAAGCCAAGGATTCCCAGAACTGAGCAAGGGGGTGGATCAGAGAGTCCCAGATTTACCCTACAGGAAAACCAAAGATCCATTCCCACAAACTGAGCCAGGGATGCATCAGAAAGCTTCAGATCTCTCTCCAGGAAAACAAAAAATCCCCCCAAACCGAGCCAGGGATGGATCAGAGAGCCCAAGATCTCCCTCCAGGAAAACCAAGGATTCCCCGAAAATGAGGCAGGGATGGATCAGAGAGCCCAAATATCCCCTTCAGGAAACCCCAGGATTCCCCCAAAATGAGCCAGGGGTGGATCACAGAGCCCCAGATTTACCCTACAGGAAAACCAAGGATTTATTCCCTCAAAATGAGCCAGGGAAGGATCAGAGAACCCCAGATCTCGCTCCAGGAAAACCAAGCATTTATTCCTCCAAACCGAGCCAGGGATGGATCAGAGAGCCCCAAATATCCCCTCCAGGAAAGTCAAGGATTTATTCCCCCAAAATGAGCCAGGAGTGGATCACAGAGACCCAGATTTACCCTACAGGAAACCCAAGGATGCCCCCAAACTGAGCCAGGGATGGATCAGAGAGCCCCAGATTTACCCTACAGGAAAACCAAGGATTCATTCCCCCAAAATGAGCCAGGGATGGATCAGAGAGCTCCAAATCTCTCTCCAGGAAAGCCAAAAATTCCCCCAAAATGAGCCAGGGATGGATCACAGAGCCCCAGATCTTCCTCCAGGAAAACCAAAAATTTCTGCAAACTGAGCCAGGGATGGATCAGAGAGCCCCAGATCTCCCCTATGGAAAGCCAAGGATTCATTCCCCCAAACTGAGCCAGGGATGGATCAGAGAGCTCCAGATCTGCCCTCCAGGAAAGACAAGGATTCATTCCCACAAACTGAGCCAGGGATGC
>NW_026626745.1:3201-5406 GCF_030028575.1 Malurus melanocephalus
AGGATTCCCAGAACTGAGCCAGGGATGGATCAGAGAGCCCCAGATCTCCCCTATGGAAAGCCAAGGATTCATTCCCACAAACTGAGCCAGGGATGCATCAGAGAGCTTCAGCTCTCTCTCCAGGAGAACCAAAAATTCCCCCAAAATGAGCCAGGGATGGATCAGAGAGCCCCAAATATCCCCTTCAGGAAACCCAAGGATTCCCAGAACTGAGCCAGGGATGGATCACAGAGCCCCAGATCTGCCCTCCAGGAAAACCAAAAATTCCCCCAAACTGAGCCAGGGATGGATCAGAGAGCCCCAGATTTACCCTACAGGAAAACCAAAGATTCATTCCCACAAACTGAGCCAGGGATGAATCAGAGAGCCCCAGATCTCCCTCCAGGAAAACCAAAAATTTCCCCAAAGTGAGCCAGGGATGGATCACAGAGCCCCAGATTTACCCTACAGGAAAACCAAGAATTCCCAGAATTGAGCCAGGGATGGGATCACAGGATCACAAAACCACAGAATCCCAAAATCACAGAATCACAAAGTCACAGAATCACAGAGTCAGAGTCACAGAATCAGAATCCCAGAACAGTTTGGGCTGAAAGCGACCCTAAAGCTCATATCCTGTCGGTCCCCAGGGCAGGGTCCCCGAGCCCAGCCGGACACTCACGTTTGCACATATCACTGGGTCCGCTCCATCGCCCGTCCGCACAGACAAAGGAATCCCTGGTGCGAGGATTCCTCCCAAATCCCGGCCGGCACACGTAGTGCACCACGGAGCCCGGAGAAAACCCCTCGGTGCCCTCCTGAAGCTGCCGGGGCTCCGCGGATGCCAAACGCGGCGGGGCACCGCAGTCACCTGCGGGCACAGCTCCGTCACCAACCGGCAAAAAAGAGAGCGATTTCAGGGCATTTCGGGGCATTTCAAAGGGATTTCAGAGGGATTTCAGGCCTGATTCACCCTGCAGGTCCAGGTGAAGACTTTCAGTGACCCAAAAACTCGAGAAGGGCAGCCCTCCGCTCACCCTCCGCAGCTTCACCCTCCGCTCCTGCTTCTCACTCCTCACCCAGCATAAAGTCCGCATTAAGCATTTCCTCTCCCGATTTAATAGAAATTATCGCTTTAATATCAATTTCGCTTTTTCAGCTAAAATAGTTTTGTATCTGCTTCCCGCAAAAAAAGGGGAAAAAAAGGCAAAGGCAGAGGGATTGTGATCACAGAGATTTACAGCGCCCTCGAAAGGCAAAAGCGACGAGGAAAAAGGAAGTATCCAAGTTTTGTAAAACCCAGGAGAAGGTTTTCCTTCGGGGGATTTCTGTTTTTCCTGAGGGATTCGTTCACGTACCGTGGATGGACACAATGAGAGCAGCAGAGAGGAGCGCCCCAAGGGCAGCAGAGCCGCTCCTCAGCCTCCCCAGGATTGACATGTTTATCCCTGCCTGGAGATGTCAAAACCTTTTTTTCCTGGTCCAAATACCTGTAAAGACAGCAGAGATGCATTTAAGGGTTTTTATACTCGGACCAAGCCCAGCTCATATGAACAGCTCTGATTTCTCCATCCCTGAGCAATTCCTACACCAAAGAGGAGCAGAACGAGCCGGGTTTTAATTTCTTTTCTGGAAACTTATGGGTAAAACATTTTATTTTTAGGAATAAATCTTTTGGAAGTGAATTCCTACTCAGACGAAATCCTGCTGGCGTCACCAGCACAGTGCCCTACCAATGAATTACCCTCAGAGAATTATCCAAGCAAAAAAAGTTCCGTCAGCTCTGTGCAAACATTACCTGAGTCAAGCTGCAAAGCTCGCAAGCCAATCAAAACAAATTGCTTTACAAAACGGAATTTCAGGGCAGTTTGCACTCACCTGGCACCCCTAGGGATCTGTAAGAGTCCTGTCTGTGTTATCATTTATGAGGTTAAACCCTCCCACTGTGCCCCAAATGCCCCAAATACCTTCTTTCCTCCTGGAAATGAGGGTCCCCCGGCTGCTCCCTGCCCCAAACCCAACACTCCCCGGCTCTTTCCCTCCTCTGCCTTTCTCTCAACTCCTGTCACACCTCCTGGGTTAATTTGATTTAATTTGCTGACCTTTGTGCCGATCTGGAGCGGCACAGAAGCTCCAATTCCTTCCCCAGAGCAGCACCGGGAGCTGCCTGGCTGGGAATTCTCTCACCTGGAGTTGTGGGGGCAGGAGATGCAGAGCCCTGGTGTG
>NW_026626746.1:0-1256 GCF_030028575.1 Malurus melanocephalus
GGGGGGGGACAGGAGGCGACAAAGGGGACGGGGCGGGGGCCACCCTGCGACGTCATTTGGGGTCGGTCGCGGGGAGAGACGAGAAAACGGCCAGAAAATGAGGAAAATTGGGGGCAGAGAAACCCCCCCCGAGTTTGGGGAGGAAGGGAGGGGACACGGGGGTGACACTCAGGTCCCTGGGGAGCGGGGACCGACCCCAAATCCGGTGTTTTTTTGTGTTCAAAAGGAGAAATTCCCTCGGCGCCCGGGGGCTGGGCAGGGAGCGACCGAGGGGCTGCGGGACGGGGCGGGGGGGACCCGGGGATGTCCCCAGCGCTGTCCCCAAGGCCGGGGGACCCGAGGCGAGGACCACACCCCGCTCCTCGCCGGGTCCCGAGCCTGGAAGAGCCGCGGCCGGGGCCGGGGGTGGTCGGGGGGTGAAATCAGGAGCCCCCCGAGTTGGGTTTGATGATGCTCAGCAGGGCGTTCTTGAGGCTGCCCCGGCTCGGGGAGCGGACGGCGGGCGCGGGGGCGGCCTGGGGCTCCCCCCGCAGCTCCATCTCGATGGTCATGATGACTTTGGGGGGCTGGGGGTCCCCGGCGCCCGCCCCCGGGGGTCCCTCCCTGCCCGCTAACCGCTATTTCTTATCCTTGCGGGAGTCTCCCGGGGCGCCCTTGGATTTCTTGGAGCCGCGGCCGTGGTCCAGCATGGCGTAGAGCACGGGGGCCTGCGGGGACAGGGGGGCTTCACCTCCCACCCCCGGCCCCGGGGACAGGGGGGACACCCCTCCGAGCCCCCCGCCGAGCCCCCCGCCCCTGTCGGCGCTCACCTGCCGGCTGCGCTTGGAGCCGTCCTTGCCCGAGCGCTGCAGTTTCCCCTTCTCCATGGCGCTGCATTTGGGGGTTTTATTTTGGGGGTGGGGGGAAAAAAGAGCGGCTCGGGATGGTGGAATTTCGCCACCCCATCCCTCGCCCCCGCGGTTTGGGGAGGGGTCGCGGCTCACCTCAGCCGCCGCTGCAGGACCGCCTGGCGCCGCAGCCAGCAGTAGCGGATGGCGTAGACCAGGGCCACCAGCACGGCCACCAGCAGCAGGACCCCGCCGATGACAGAGCCCAGCACGACACCGTAGCGGGTGGGCACTGTGGGGACAGCGGTGTCACCAACCCCGGCAGCAGGAAAGGGACAGCGGCGCGGTGTCACCCCCCGGTAGCAGAGAGAGGACAGTGGCACGGTGTCACCCCCAGCAGCAGGACGGGGACAGCGGCACCGTGTCACC
>NW_026626746.1:3002-5562 GCF_030028575.1 Malurus melanocephalus
TGATCACACCGAGCTGCCACCCTCCCCGTGTCACCCTGATCAATGAGTGGGCACTGAGGTGCCACTCTCCCCGTGTCACCCCCCAACACACCGAGGTGCCACCCTCCCCGTGTCACCCCCACCAGGACGGGATCAGGGAGGTGCCACCCTCCCCGTGTCACCCCCAACACACCGAGGTGCCACCCTCCCCGTGTCACCCTCACCAGTATGGGATCAGGGAGGTGCCACCCTCCCCGTGTCACACCGATCACACCGAGCTGCCACCCTCGCACCTTTGTCCAGCACGTAGAGTGTGACCTGCGAGGATTTGCCCACGATGTCGGGCGGGTTTTTCACGTCGCACGTGAAGGTGCCGTTGTCCGTGGGCTCCAGGCCGTGGATGACGATGGAGCCGTCCTTGCGCCGCGGGTTCCCCGCCCACTCGATGCGGTCCTTGAAGCTGCCCACGTCATCGATGTACGGCTGGCCCTGCGCGTAGTGGAAGATCTGCGACAGCGACAGCGCCGTCAGAGGGTGGCCGGGGTGGCGGGGTGACACCCCAGGGTGGCGGGGTGACACCGCAGAGCCGGCGGAGTGAGACCCAGGATCGGGGTGACACCGCAGAGCCGGCGGGATGAAACCCCAAAGCCGGCAAGGTGACACTCCAGAGCCAACAGGGTGACACCTCAGAGCCGGGGTGACACCCCAGAGCCGCAGTGACACCCAGAGCCATCAGGGTGACACACGGCGCCCACTAAGTGACACCCCAGAGTCGGCAGAGTGACACCCCGGAGTCGGCGGGGTGAGATCCCAAAGCCGGCAGGGTGACACCTCAGAGCCAGGGTGACACCCAGAGCCGGTGGGGTGACAGCCCAGAGCGCCACCACGGTGAGGGGACACGGTGCCACCCRCAGGGAGGGGACTGTCCTGCTGGGGCTGGAGCAGGACACTGGGACCAGGGGACACTGTGGGGACACCGTGGGGACATCACAGAACGAGGGGACACTGCTGGGCTGGCACCGGGACCCCACGAGGACACCCCAGTGCCACCCGGGTGCCACCCCAGTGCGAGAAGACACCGTGTCACCCTGCTGGGGCTGGGCACCGGGACAAAGTGACACTGTGGGGACATCACAGAGCGAGGGGACACTGCTGGTCTGGCACCGGGACCCCACAGGGACACCCCAATGCCACCCCAGTGCCACCCCAATGCGAGAAGACACAGTGTCACCCTGCTAGAGCTGGGCACCGGGACAAAGTGACACTGTGGGGACATCACAGAGCGAGGGGACACTGCTGGGCTGGCACCGGGGACCCCACGGGGACACCGCAGTGCCACCCCAATGCCACCCCAATGCCACCCCAATGCCTCCCCAATGCCACCCCAGTGCGAGGGGACACCGTGTCACCCTGCTGGGGCTGGGCACCGGGACAAGAGGACACTGTGGGGACACCCCAGTGCCACCATAGAGCGAGGGGACACTGCTGGGCTGGCACGGGGACCCCACGGGGACACCGCAGTGCCACCCCAATGCCACCCCAGTGCGAGGGGACACCGTGTCACCCTGCTGGCGCTGAGCACCGGGACAAAGTGACACTGTGGGGACATCACAGAGCGAGGAGACACTGCTGGGCTGGCACCGGGACCCCACGAGGACACCCCAGTGTCACCCCAATGCCACCCCAGTGTGAGGACACACCGTGTCACCCTGCTGGGGTTGGGCACCGGGACAAGAAGACACCGTGGGGACACCCTAGTGCCACCATAGAGTGAGGGGACACTGCTGGGCTGTCACCGGCAATCCATGGGGACACCCCAGTGCCACCCAGTGCGACCCCAATGCCACCCCAGTGCGAGGGGACACCGCGCCACCCTCAATGAAGCGTTTGTCCCGCTGGTGCTGGCACCGCGACACGGGGACAGCGGGGCTGGGAGCGCTGTGGCGACGCGTTGGGGACACCGCGGGTGACAGCGGCGACACTCACGGAGATGCTGTCGCGGGAGCTCTCGGCCTGGAAGTGCCAGGTGATGGAAATGTCCTCCGAGATCCACTCGCTGGACCAGAAGCTGCACGACAGGGTGACACGGGAGCCCACGGTGCCATAAACCTCGCGGTGCGTGTACACGTGGATTGGGGACACCGGCGACAATCCTGGGGGACACCGGGGGGTGTCAGCGCCGCGCGCCCGAGCCGCCGGTGTTCCCCGGAACGCCACCAAATGGGGACAAAAAGGGTGGAGGGGATGGGGACAGCGGAGTGGTGGCATCGCCCCCGTGTCCCCAGGAGTGGCCCGGAGGGGACAGAGGAGTTATGGCACCATCTCAGTGTCCCCGCGGGGGACTCGGAGGGGACAGTGATGATGTGGCATCGCTCCGGTGTCCCCAGGAGTGGCTCGGAGGGGACAGCAGAGTTGTGCCACCATCTCGGTGTCCCCAGGAGTGGCYCGRAGGGGACAGCGGTGATGTCGCACCGCCCCGGTGTCCCCAGGAGTGGCCCGAAGGGGACAGAGGAATTGTGGCACCATCTCGGTGTCCCCAGGAGTGGCTCGGAGGGGACAGTGGTGATGTGGCACCGTCCCG
>NW_026626747.1:0-1756 GCF_030028575.1 Malurus melanocephalus
CTAATTCTATTCAATATTCTAATTCTCTTTAATATTCTAATTCTATTAAATATTCTAATTCTATTAAATATTCTAATTATTTTCCTCGGCTCTGTGGGGTTTGCCTCTGTCCCACGGGCTCTGTAAATCAAATCCTTTTCCATTTCCACCCCAAGCCCAGCCCTGGAGCTGATTTGGTGTTTGCAGAGGCGGTTTGGRGCGATTTGCTGACTTTGCACTATTGTTATTAAAGACAGAAATGGTTTTTAAAGGTTTCTGTTGTAATTGTAGATGTTTTCACTCCAAACTGCCCGGTGGGATTGGCTCTGGGAAATTGGGAAATTTGAGCAGCAGCAGCCCCGGGGATTGAAATCCCCGCAGTTCCTTTGGGATCGCTGAGGTTGGAAAACACCTTTTAGGATCATAAAGCCCAGCTCTGAGCAAAGACCAGCCCAGAGCGCGGAGAGCCGAGTCCAGCCTTTCCCTGACACCTCCAGCCCTTGGAAATCTTTAAAAATAATTTCCTTCAATCTTTAAAAATCCTTTCCTCCAATATTTAACAATCATTTCCTTCAATGTTTAAAAATCCTTTCAGTGAGGAAATTCCTCCTGATGTCAGCACAGCTTGGGGCTGTCTCCTGTCAGGGAGAAATTTCATCTTTCAGGGAGAAATCTCAGCTTTCAGGGAGAAATCTCAGCTTTCAGGGAGAAATTTCATCTTTCGGGGAGAAATTTCAGCTTTCAGGGAGAAATTTCAATTTTCAGGGAGAAATTCCATCTTTCAGGGTGAAATCTCTCAGGCTGCTGCTGTGTTTCTTTGCTCAGAAATCCCGCGTGTGCTGCACTTTTACATTTCAGAGATTTGCTTTTTTCAGTTCAGGCTATGAGTGTATTCTCAGCTGAGACATTTGTTTCCATTTATACAATTTGCTAATCAGCAACAGATGAAAAAACAGAATTCCAATTCTCTTGTGCAAAGCAGATGGGAATGTCATCCCTCATTTCTTAGAGAGTTCCCAGGGCTGTGAGCATCACAGGATGGGATGAGAAGATATTCGTAATAAAAGTATCTTATTAAAGAAAATATTATTATCCTATTAAAGAAGATATTATTAACTTATTAAAGAAGATACTCATTATTAATTTATTAAAGAAGATATTCACAATAAAGAGAGAAAGCAGAAATACCTGAAGCTTAGTGAAGCGATCTGAACTCTAGTTCTGGGTCCTAAATCCCAACCCAAAGCTGATCTCGGGTTTTGTGCTCTAGTCCTGGCTCCTAAATCCCAACCCAAAGCTGTTCCCGGGTTTTGTGCTCTAGTACTGGCTCCTAAACCCCAGCCCAAAGCTGTTCCCGGGTTTTGTGCTCTAGTATTGGCTCCTAAATCCCGACCCAAAGCTGATACCGGGTTTTGTGCTCTAGTACTGGCTCCTAATCCCGACCCAAAGCTGTTCCCGGTTCAGGGGGTGTTTTCTGCTGTGCTGACTGCTCTGTGGTGTCCATGGGCGGCACTAAAGGGCCGAATAAGCGATTTTTAACACAAGTTCCGTTAATTTTTGTTGTACCTGGACTGGCTGCGGGCAATGCGGCTCTGTCCAGGGCTGCAGCGCTGCTCTGTGCCCCTCTCCCTGCCCGAGCCCCGCTCTGTCACAGCCGGGCTGGAAGGACAGACTGTGAAGGACAGACGGATCTGTTCCTGCTCGGGTTTAGAGAGCTCTCGGTGGGCACCGCAGAGCTGCATCGCCTCCCGGTGGATTCTCCCTTCCTTTCCTTTCC
>NW_026626747.1:4993-5943 GCF_030028575.1 Malurus melanocephalus
GGGGGGCACGGAAAGGGCTGGGGGCACAGAACGGGCGGGGGCTGGAAGGGGGCACTGAGCTTATTGTGACTGTGATACACGGAAAATAGAGAGGGTTTGATCACAGCCTTGAGCCGGTTCAGAGTGACACATGGGAAATAGAGAGGGTTTGATCGCAGCCTTGAGCGGGTTCAGAGAGTAAATGTGATACACGGAAAATAGAGAGGGTTTGAGCACAGCCTTGAGCAGTTCAGAGTGAATGGGATGCACGGGAAAAAAAAACGCACAGACTTGAGCGGGTTCAGAGTGACTGAATATGATAGACGGAATATAGAGAGGGTTTGATCGCAGTCTTGAGCAGTTCAGAGTGACTGAATGTGATACTCGGGAAATAGATCGCACAGCCCTGAGTGGGTTCAGAGTGACTGTGATCGGGGTGTGGCTGCATGGACAGGCACGGACAGGTTGCTCTCGCTTTAGTCCTGCGCTGCTGAGGCGCTGCTTAATTTAATGGAAATGCACTGAGAGAAAAAGCCTAAAAACTCCACAGAACCTCTCTGGGTGAGGTGGCCCTAAAAACTTCACCAAACCTCTCTGGGTGAGATGGCCCTAAAAACTCCACAGAACCTCTCTGGGTGAGATGGCCCTAAAAACTCCACAGAACCTCTCTGGGTGAGATGTCCCTAAAAACTCCACAAAAACTCTGGGTGAGATGTCCCTAAAAACTCCACAAAAACTCTGGGTGAGATGTCCCTAAAAACTCCACAAAAACTCTGGGTGAGATGGCCCCTGTTGGCCTCAGCCCGTGCCCGCAGTGCTGCCCTGGGCAGGATTTTTGTCATTGTGCTCTGACTCCTGTGAAACCCCAATCCCACGGGATGGGGACAGCCACGGCCTCCCTGGAGCTGCAAATAAAATAATCTCACCTTGGACAGTGAGCGTTTTCACATGAGGGCAATCCTTTCATCGAT
>NW_026626748.1:0-1038 GCF_030028575.1 Malurus melanocephalus
GCCGGGTCTGCTCCAAAGGCCAGAGGTGCCCCCGAGCCCAAGAGCTGCAGGAGGCCTGACTGCCCCTGCCAACATCTCTGCTCTGACTGCCCTTGCCAACATCTCTGCTCTGACTACCCCTGCAAACATCTCTGCTCTGACTGTGCTTATCAACATCTCTGCTCTGATTGCCCCTGCACACATCTCTGCTCTGACTGCCCCTGCCAACATCTCTGCTCTGACTRCCCCTGCAAACATCTCTGCTCTGACTGCCCTTGCCAACATCTCTGCTCTGATTGCCCCTGCACACATCTCTGCTCTGACTGCCCCTGCCAACATCTCTGCTCTSACTGCCCTTGCCAACATCTCTGCTCTGACAGAGGCTCTGAGCAATTTTCTGGGTCTCACCACCCACACACACACTTCTTCCTCCCCTCCTGCACTGCAAATGCCACGAGGGGATGCAACACCACCGCTGCAGCTGAGCCCGTGCAAATGCAGTGCAGCAAGAGCCCATCCTGGCATAACCCACTATGGGGATCATTGCTTCTCTGAGCCTCGGAGACCCAGCAAAACCACCTCAAACTCATCCTTCCAACATAGGAAAGAGGTTGACACTGCACCCCAGTGTGAGTGGCAAGAGTTGATTTCTGTTTTACCCACCTGAAGTAGTCTGGTTGGTTGGTTGTTGCAGAGCATGTGGAGGCAATGGAAGTCTCATTAGTTTTCCTGCAGAAAAGCAGAATTTTGACTCTCTTGATAAGGAGATCTTTTAAAACCCACAAATTACCAGCTCAGTGGATAATGTTCAAGAAATTGAAGAAATGTTTAAGTATGAAAGAAAGTTGCCATAAGGAAAAGTCAGCTGAAAGAGGAAGGAACACTCAGGRTCTCACTCTGCTTTCCATTGGGGGTTTTGTGGCAAGCTTCAAAACCACACAAACCATTCTATTCCTGATTCCCTTACATTGCCATTGTATACACACAGTAGTCCTGTCAAAGCTCAGCSATTCTTGCCAATCTTTAAGCCAACTGAGCTTTAAGTCTTGAGGAAAGAAA
>NW_026626748.1:3620-5611 GCF_030028575.1 Malurus melanocephalus
CCCCATCTGTCCCACCCTGGTGCAGCCCCTCATGCACAGTAGATTTTTCATGTGGTTCTGTCACACGTGCACAGACAGCCCTTCGAGCCCTTCTCCAGAGTGTGAGTTGAGTGTGGGCACTGAGCTCAGGTCTCCAGGCAGAGCAGAAAGTTGGCTCAGGACAGCGCTGCTCCACCTCTGCAGGACCCTCTCTTCTGATCACAACCCTCCCTTCGCAGCACTCAGTCTCCCTGAGGCAAAACATGCTTCTTCCTGCTCCTGCACATTCACATCACAGCTTTTCCACCACCAGCAAGAGTGCTGAAACTTAATACACAACACAGGATGTTAAAAATGCACAAAATACCTGAGCAGGTTTTGGTGAAGCATCTCTCTCAGAACGTCCCAGAGATGATGATTGGCTGGTACTGGTGATATTCTCAGATGGAACTGATTTTCTGCAGGGATGGTCCAACATTCCAGGTTACAAGGTTGAAATTATCAACTGTCACAGCTCTTTCCTCACAGGGCAAACAGTTGCTAAATTTCAGGACTCAAGGAAACTGCATGAAGCTGAGTTGAGGGAGGTTTAGGCTGCACACCAGGAAAATGTTCTTGCCCCAGAGGGTGTCTGAGCCCTGGAACGGGCTCCCCAGGACAGTGGTCACTGCACCAAGGGTTCAGGAAGCGTTCGGACAACACAACACTCTCGGGCACAGCGTGTGATTGTTGCTGTGTTCTGTGCAGGGCCAGGAGCTGGGCTTGATGATCCTAATGGCTCCCCACTCCCTCAGCATATTTTAAGAAGCTGTGCTTCATTTCTGAGAAGGGCTTTTATCTGAGAAGGCTCCTTTCCTTCCCCTAAAGTCTGAACTCACTTAGAAAGTATTCACTTCAAATTCTGTCTGTCTTCTTCAGTGTAGCCAGGCCAGTCDCTCTGAAGGGTTTCAAACAGATGTTCCTTCAGACTGAAGGAATTATCCTTTGGGTTCAGGCTGGCTACCTCCAGGTGGACATTGAAGAAACAAATGATCATTATATTCAGTTTATGCAAACTACAGAAATGCAGGTGTGTCCTGAACAGTTGTTTGTGAGCAGCCAACTCAAACTAAATGCCTTCTGTTGGTGCAGAGATGAAATATTCCCCTATCACATGAGTTTTAAGCCCTACCAAAGTTTCACCAACTGGACACAACCAAGTAAATCTATTCCTATCTGGCAAGTGGTACTTTGAAAACAACATTTAGTGCTACAATGTATAAGGAGAGGTGACCAGGCCCAGAGTCCCTCTTGATGTGACACAGCCAGGCTTCATTCCAGCCAAGTCCTGCTGTGAGAAGGCTGTACATGTCTTGCGGTACTCCTTTGAACATAATTTAGGTTTATATCTTCCTCAAGACAAATAGAAAGTCTACTMAAAAAGGAAAAATGAGGTAGTAAAACCTCATGACTACTGATATCAACTTGGAGTGTAAATGGCTTCTTCATTTGGGATATCAGAACATGGCTTTCATTAAATCATTAATGTCTCCAGGGTGAAAAAACCCTGCCACTGCCCTGGGCAAACAAAGCAACAAACTTCACAGGGTCAAGGAATGAGTTCTTAAAAGTCAGCATGAGATCAACTGAAACTATATCCATGTTGAACTGTCCACCCTTGACTAAGTTCCAAAACACTTTTTCTCATAGCTAAAAAAGGAAATAGTCCTACTTGATAGATTACTGCTTGCATATTGCAGCAACAACCTATGTAAAAAGAGAATATTTAAAAAGGAAGGAAGGAGCCACTGCATCTTTCGGTGGGTGTGCATTTTATGCATTGCTGTGATATAGAAATTCCACAGGAACTTAAAAGAGCACCTGAGAAGTTAGTGAAGATAAAAAGGTTCCAATGAAGGTGCAGACTCAATCTACATGACAGCTAAGAAAAACTGTGCTCAAAGTTGGGCCTCCACCTTTATCATTTAGGATTTGCCTGGAACACCCTTCCCTGGAAGGCAATCCCTACAGAT
>NW_026626749.1:0-1961 GCF_030028575.1 Malurus melanocephalus
CCCCAATCTGTCACAGGGCCCATTCCCCATCCACACCAGCCCCCAGCCCCATCCATCCCAACCCCAATCCATCCCAGCCCCCAGCCCCGTCCATCGAGCCCAAATCCATCCCAGCCCCCATCCCAATCCATCCCAGCCCCCAATCCCCATCTGTCCTATCCCAAATCCATCCCAGCCCGGTGCAGCCACAGCAGCCCAAATCCCACCCAAATCCCACCCAAAACCCACCCCAAGAGCCTTGGAAAGCCAGGAGGGCTCGGACCCTTCGGCCTGGCAGCATCCCAGGGGATGAGAGGGGGCTTCAGTCCCATCACCCACCCAGCGCGGAGTGTCACCCCCTCTGTTCTCTCTCCCCTTATCAGGGTGGGGGGCACCATTTTCCAATTGAAAAATGTAAATCTGGCAGAAAAGAGTCTCCCTCAGCCTCCCCAGCGCAGATCTCCAGAGGATTTGGGGGCTTGACAAAAGCAGGGCGCAGAAGGGACCCTCCTGCATCTTCACAGTACAGAGATGATCCTGCAGAATGCTTTGCATCCCTGACGTGTCCTGGGGAAGATGCACCGTTTGATTTGGGGCCTCCAAAATTCCCTGTACACCCCTCCCTCCCCAGGCAGGGCAGATCAGTGTGCTGCATTATTTAGGGCATTTCCACTCCAGAGAAGGGCTTTCAAAATTCCCTCAATCCGCCCCAAAAACGATCTGTGATGGTAAAAGCTCCGAGTGTGGAGGGTTTCACACGGGGAGGAGGGAAACGTGGGAAATCAATCCATCTTAAACCCCGGGAGAGGRAACCTGGGAAATCAATCCATCTGAAACACCGGGAGAGGCTAGGGAACCTCCCTGGGATGCTCTCAGGCCCTGCTGTGCCGGTMGCCATCGCCATGGCAACGGTGGCCATGGCAACGCCTCCTCCATGGCGACGCATCCCGCTGGAGCCATGGGTGGTGTCCTCCAGCTCCAGCACGGGGATGGGGCTCCTTCTCGGGGTGGGGGCAGGGAAATGGGTTCACGGGGTGGGATGGGGTGGGGACGGGGCGAGGAGGCAGCTCCAGCTCCGGGGGGAGCTCTCCAGGCAGGGGAGAATCCAGATTTCATTCCAAGCATCCGCTGCCTGTGGGGTTTTGTGGGGCTGGGAGCAGCACCCCGTGTCCCAGCACCYCTGATCTGCTGCRGGWGGGAGGGGACAGGGACACCCCAGSCCGTGGGTGTCCTCAGCCCTCCTGGCCGCGGGCAGAAGCTCAGCAGCTTTTCCATGAGGGAAYCAGAAAGGAAATCAGGGTCTGGCTCTGGAATGTGGGGGTTCCTGAGGCAGCTGGGAGCCGGGTTTGGGTTGTGCCCACAGCTCCAGCTGAGGGGACAAATCCGGGTGGCCACGTCCTTTCCTTGGCACGTGTCAGCTTCACTGGCAGCATCCACGAGCAACCCCAGAGTGATGAATCCCAGGAAAACACAGAATTCCATGGAGCCCATCCCAGGTGCAGCCAGGCACCCTGAGGAGCCCACTCCTGCCGCAGCCCCCGACACCACAAGGGGTTGGAGAAGAGGTTCCTGCTGGGGGAAGCCCTGGAGTGCCGAGCTGGGGATGGAGGCCATTCTACCCCGTGACAGGAATGTCTGTGTCCATCCAGGAACCCCTGGAATATCTGGGAATTGGGCTGGGGCAGGGATTGGGGAGCAGCAGCAGGGACAGAGGACAGCAGCTGGGTCCACATCCCAAAGGAATAGGGGCAAAGGAAGGTGGACTCATTGTGAAAGAACCTGGAGAACAGGACAGGGCTGGGCTGGTGGCGTGAGGATCCATTTCCCATCCCACAAATCCCCATCCCTCGGTGCCAGGGCCAGGTTCTCACCTCTGCAGCCCATTCCCGCCCATCCCACTTGCACAATGCACAGCAAAACCAAAAAGCCAAAATCACAAAGTGCGTTTGGATTCCAGCCCAGAGACAGCTCCGGGAAGCCCA
>NW_026626749.1:3415-5585 GCF_030028575.1 Malurus melanocephalus
GTATCCAACCCATCATCTCCAGCACAGTCCGCTCTTCACCTCTGGGAAAAGGCAGGAGAGAAAAACCCCAAACACACAAAGGAAACCCTCCTGCTGTCAGCAAAACATGGGATGAGGGGGCTCAGGGAGTCCAGCTGGGATTGAATCTGGGAACTGAGAGGGTTTCCTGGGATTCCCTGGGATGGGAGGGCCCCCAAGCCCTGAGCACCCCATGGATGCTGTGTTGGGTGTTCCAAAGAGATCCTGTCCCATCTCAGGGATGTCATATTTGGGGTTCCAAAGGGTCCCCTCACCTCAGGGGTGCCGTGTTCAGCTCCAAAGGGTCCCTTCATCCCAGGGATGCTGTGTTTGGGGTTCCAAAGGGTCTCCTCACCCCAGGGATGCTGTGTTTGGGGTTCCAAAGGGGTTCCCTCACCCTAGGGATGCTGTTTTCGGGATTCCAAAGGGTCCCCTCATCCCAGGGATGCCATGTTCGGGATTCCAAAGGGTCCCCTCATCCCAGGGATGCCGTGTTTGGGGTTCCAAGGTGTCCCCCCACGCCAGGGCCATGGGTGTGTCCGGAGCCAAGGGAGCCCTCGTTCCTGGCTGGAATGATGCTGGTGGTGGATGTGGGAAGGGAACAGAGGGTTTCTCCCAACCTGAGGGGGCTGGAAGAGGGGACAGTCAAGGCAAAGATGGGCTCTGCAGATCCCCTTGGCACCCAGGGGCTGAAACACCCCATATTTATGGTGTCCTCCATGTGGAGATCATCCCGCTAATCCATGGGGACAATGGAGACAGGGATGGACAAATCCAGCTGGATCAAGGCAGGGATGGGCAGAATTTGGGATGGGGCACCTCCCCCCCCAGCTCTGCCCCCGCTTCACCTGGCCAGGGCACCCCAAATTTACAACAAGAAATTTACAATTTACTTTCTCTATCCTCCTACAGACAGAATGCCACTAATCCATGGGGCCGGTGGATCAAGGCAGGGATRGGGCACCTGCACCCTCTGTCCCAGGCCCGTCCTTTCCCACCCTGACAATTCCACTCTCCAGGCTCATGAATTCCACGGGATTGCTCATTTCCATGGGGACGCAGCCCCACCCAGGGGTGCTCCCGGCGGCGCTCATCCCCTGCTCCATCCCTCTCTCCCTCCCCGGCTCCCCGAGCCGCCGTCCCAGCTGGAATTCCCCCCTCCCTCATTACGGAATTGATTTAATTTGCTCGGCTCCATAATCCTATTGCAGCTTAACAGCAGAACAGGCTCGGGCTTTTCTCACCTTCCACCGCGGCTCATTCCCGAGCTCCCTCACCTCCCCTCTGCTTCTCAGGAGCTCCAAAACAGGGATATTTTTGTGTATTTATCCCCTTTTTCCTGACCTTCCTGGAGCGCTCGGCACAGGGATTGTCATTGTCCGAGGCGCCGGTGGTGTGATGCGTTTTGGGATTCACACATTTCTTTTTCCTCCCAAAAAAGGCTCCGGTAGCGCTGACCCCACCCCGCCGAGGGAATCCGGCCCTGGGCTCCCTACCCCGGCCGTGGAGAGGGAGTTCGGCAAAAAATAAAACATATTTTTTTTTTTTTAATTTAAGCTTTTTTAATTGATTTTTTTTAAAATGCAGAGTTCACAGGGAGCTTTGGGCATGGCCACATGCCCGGGGTGGGGAAAGCGGAGGAATCTCACCGCCTGCCTCAGTTTACCTGCCTGCAAAAGAGGTGCAAATAACCCAGGGAGAGGACAGGGATAGGGGGTGGCTCCTGTCCCGTTCCCGGGGCTCTGGGGACACTTTGAAGGAGGCACATCCCTGTCTCATCTGCCTTCCCCTGCTCCCCCTCTGCCCCTGATATTCCCGAGATTGGATGTGCAACTCCTTCCTTTTAATTTTTTTTCCCAATTCTCCCTTCATTTTTTATTTTTATTTTCATTTTTCGTGCCCTCAATTCCAGACTCCAGAAATCAGGGCCTTGACTGAACCTCTCGGTTCTTCCGAGCAAAGAGACAAAGGGAAAAGCTCATTCCCAGCCCTCCTGCTTGGGACAAAAACATCAGAAATTTGCACCTTAAAGCCTCAAAACCAGAAACAAARAAYCCCCGACGATTCCAGAGCTTTTAAGCCAGACCTGAGGAGCTCCGTGGAAAGTTTTGCACACCAGGAAAAATAAAAAATGTTATTGTCTCATAAAAAC
>NW_026626750.1:0-1933 GCF_030028575.1 Malurus melanocephalus
AAACTGCTATAAACCAGTACAGACCAGTGCGTACACCCCGTCCCTCCCAGTTTATCCCAGTTTGTCCCAGTTTGTCCCAGTTTGTACCTCATAGTGCAGGGTCAGCACGTCTCCCCGTCTCGAGCGGTCCCCGCACCGCTCCGGGGTCAGCACATCTCCCCAGTCTGTCCCAGTCCATCCCAGTTTGTCCCAGTTTCCCCAGTTTGTACCTCATAATGCAGTGTCAGCACATCCCCCAGTTTGTACCAGTTTGTCCCAGTTAATCCCAGTACCTCATAGTGCAGTGTCAGCACGTCTCCCCGTCTCGAGCGCTCCCCGCACCGCTCCGGGGTCAGCACATCCCCCAGTTTATCCCAGTTTATCCCAGTCCATCCCAGTCCATCCCAGTTTACCCCAGTTAATCCCAGTTTCCCCAGTTTGTACCTCATAGTGCAGTGTCAGCACATCCCCCCAGTCCATCCCAGTCCATCCCAGTTTATCCCAGTTTATCCCAGTTTATCCCAGTCCATCCCAGTCTGTCCCAGTCCATCCCAGTCCATCCCAGTTTATCCCAGTTTATCCCAGTCCATCCCAGTCCATCCCAGTCCATCCCAGTTTGTCCCAGTTCCCCCAGTTTGTACCTCATAGTGCAGTGTCAGCACGTCTCCCCGTCTCGAGCGCTCCCCGCACCGCTCCGGGGTCAGCACATCCCCCCAGTTTATCCCAGTCCATCCCAGTCCATCCCAGTCCATCCCAGTCCATCCCAGTCCATCCCAGTTTATCCCAGTACCTCATAGTGCAGTGTCAGCACATCTCCCCGTCTCGAGCGCTCCCCGCACCGCTCCGGGGTCAGTACATGCCCCAGTTTGTCCCAGTTAATCCCAGTTTATCCCAGTTTGTCCCAGTTCCCCCAGTTTGTACCTCATAATGCAGAGTCAGCACATCCCCCCGTCTCGAGCGCTCCCCGCACCGCTCCGGGGTCAGTACATCTCCCCAGTTTGTCCCAGTTTACCCCAGTTAATCCCAGTTAATCCCAGTTTCCCCAGTTTGTACCTCATAGTGCAGTGTCAGCACATCCCCGCGTCTCGAGCGCTCCCCGCACCGCTCCGGCCGCCTCCGGACCCCGATCTGGACCTTGCGGGGCTCGGCCGCGAGGGGGCGCTCGGGGGGCAGCGCCAGAGCCAGGGCGAGCAGGAGCCACTGAGGGGACAAAAATGGCATTGAATTGTCACCAAATTACACAGAATTGTCACCAAATGTCACCAAAATGTCATCAAATGTCACCAAACTGTCACAGACAGCGCCAGAGCCAGCGCCAGGAGGAGCCACTGAGGGGACAAAGGGACAGAGAATTGTCACCAAATGTCACCAAATGTCACCAAATGTCATCAAATTGTCACCAAATGGCACCAAATGTCACCAAAATGTCACCAAAGTGTCACCAAATGGCACCAAATGTCACCAAACTGTCACCCCGAGGGTCACAGCGCCAGAGCCAGCACCAGGAGGAGCCACTGAGGGGACAAAGGGACACAGAATTGTCACCAAATGTCACCAAATGTCACCGGATTGTCACCAAAGTGTCACCAAATGGCACCAAATGTCACCAAATGGCATTAAATTGTCACCAAATGTCACCAAATGTCACAGACAGCGCCAGAGCCAGGGCCAGGAGCAGCCACTGGGGACAGAAATGTCACCAATTGTCACCAAAATTCACCAAATGTCACCAAAGTGTCACCAAATGGCACCGAATGTCACCGAATGTCACCAAATGTCCCCAATGTCCCCAATATCCCCAATGTCCCCACAGGTCCCGCTCCGCCGCTGGGGGGCGCTGTAACCGCGGGGGGGCGCCCGTGACGTCACCACTCCGCTGTGCTGACGTCACAAACACAGCCCGGGCCTCGGCCCCGCCCCCCGAACCCCAAAAAACCCCCAAAAATCCCCAAAA
>NW_026626750.1:3414-5194 GCF_030028575.1 Malurus melanocephalus
CCCCGAAAGGCCCCAAAATGCTCCAAAATCCCCAAAATGCCCCAAAATGGCCCCAAAATGCCCAAAAATATCCCCAAACCATCCCAAAATACCCCAAAACTGCCTCACAATACGCCCAAACCACCCTGAAATGCCCCAAAATGCCCCAAAAATACCCAAAAAATGCCCTGAAACGGCCCCAAAATGCCCCCAAAATGCCCCAAATGCCCCAAAATTCCCCAAAATGGCCCCAAATTCCCCTAAAATGCCCCAAAACCACCCCAAAATATCCCGAAACTGCCCCCAAAGAGCCCAGAAATGCCCCAAAATATCCCAGAACCAACCCAAAAATGCCCCCAAACCATCCCAAAATGCCCCAAAATGCCCCAAATGCTCCAAATGCCCCCAAAATGGCCCCAAAATATCCCCAAACCACCCCAAAAATGCCCCCAAACCATTCCAAAATGCCCCCAAATGCCCCAAAAATGCCCCAAAATGCCCCAAAAATACCCAAAAAATGCTCCAGAAATACCGAAAAAAATGCCCCCAAATTCCCAAAAAATGCCCCAAAATCCCCCAAAATGCCCCAAAATGCCCCAAAATGCCCCAAAATTCCCCCAAAATTCCCCAAACCATCCCAAAATACCCCAAAACTGCCCCAAAACAGCCCAGAAATGCCCCAAAATATCCCAGAACCACCCCAAAATGCCCCCAAACCATCCCAAAATCCCCCAAATGGTCCCAAAAATACCCCAAAAATGCCCCAATGGCCCAAAATGCCCCAAAATGCCCCGAAACGGCCCCGAAACAGCCCAGAAATGTCCCAAAATATCCCAGAACCAACCCAAAAATGCCCCCAAACCATCCCAAAGTACCATGAAACGGCCCCAAAATCCCCCCAAAATTCCCCAAATTCCCCAAAATGTCCCAAAATGCCCCAAAATATCCTGAAACTGCCCAAAAATGCCCCCAAACCATCCCAAAATTCCCGAAATCCCCAGGCAGGGCCCCCCCGACCCCCACGCGGTTCTGGGGGTTCGTCCCGGAGCCTCCCCCAGAGAGATCCGGAGCGCCTTCCTGAGCCGCTGCAAAGAGGTGCCGGGGATGGAAACTGGGGGGACTGGGATAAACTGGGAATGGGATTGGGAGAAACTGGGATAAACTGGGGGGACTGGGAATGGACTGGGGGGACTGGGGAAACTGGGAGAGACTGGGAATGGACTGGGAATGGACTGGGGGGACTGGGGAAACTGGGATAAACTGGGATAAACTGGGACAAACTGGGATAAACTGGGATAAACTGGGACAAACTGGGATAAACTGGGATAAACTGGGACAAACTGGGATAAACTGGGGATACTGGGGAAACTGGGAGGGATTGGGGGGACTGGGAATGGACTGGGATAAACTGGGAGGGGCTGGGAGAAACTGGGATAAACTGGGGAGACTGGGAATGGACTGGGATAAACTGGGACAGACTGGGGAAACTGGGAGGGAGAAAACACGGGGGGTTTGGGGCGAAAAACGGCATTTTTAGGGCCTAAAATGGCACTGAGAGGGACTGGGATAAACTGGGAGATACTGGGAGGGACTGGGAGGGACTGGGGAAACTGGGATAGACTGGGGAGACTGGGAATGGACTGGGGATACTGGGATAAACTGGGAGGGACTGGGATAAACTGGGGATACTGGGAGAGACTGGGATAAACTGGGATAAACTGGGGGGACTGGGATAAACTGGGATAAACTGGGGGGACTGGGACAAACTGGGGAGACTGGGGATACTGGGATAAACTGGGAC
>NW_026626751.1:0-1365 GCF_030028575.1 Malurus melanocephalus
CTTTTGCACGCGCTCTAAGCTGCAAGGCAGCATACAGTGGAAGCTCTTTACACAAAGTATTTCCATGTGAGCTCTTGTTTGCAAACACTCWAATTTGCTGCATCTCGCTTGCCTGCAAGCGGTTACGTGTGGGGARCCRTGGGAAAGGCTCTTTGCAAAAGTATTGCTTTCAGTGTGAGAAGCGCTTCTGAAAGCYTTGTAAGGCGAAAGGCAGCATRCAGTGGAAGCACCATAGACAACATATTTCTATGAGAGTTCTTGTTTGTAAGCACTCTAACTTGCTKCATCTCACTTGCCTGCAAGCTGTAATGYGTGGGGAATAAGGGGAAAGGCTCTTTGCAAAAGTGTTGCTTTCAGTGCGMGAAGTGCTTCTGCACACTTTCTAAGCCACAAGGCAGCATACAGTGGAAGCACCTTACAMCAAGTATTTCCATGACAGTTCRTGTTTGCAAACACTCTAACTTGCTGCATCTCRTTTTCCTCTAAGTGGTCACGCATGGGTAAYAAGGGGAAAGGCTCTTTGCAAAAGTGTTGCTTTCAGTGYGMGAAGTGCTTCTGCACACTTTCTAAGCCGCAAGGCAGCATACAGTGGAAGCAGCTTACAGAAAGTATTTYCATGAGAGTTCTTGTTTGTAAACACTCTAACTTGCTGCACCTCCCTTGCCTGCATGCGGTCACACCGAGTGAGGATCTCTGCCCTCAGCACTCCCTAGAATCTGAGTGTCACTTGTGGGTCATCGTATTGGGGCACACACAGGAATCACTCGCAGGTCCTTCAAGAGTCCAGCTGAGGGAGAGGGGCTCTGCTGTGCCTCATGGCATGTCCTCTGGCATGGCGGTTGCTTAGGACAGCCCTGGGTGCCAGGGACACTCCTCCCAGTCCAAGCAGTGCGTCCTGCTCCTCTCCTKCCCCAGCATCACGGAAAGGGGAGAATGGTGGTGCCCGATCTAATGCCGAGCCCCAGCTCTTCTGGGCTTTCATTTATTGATCCTGACTGTCGATAGAGGGGTGTGACAAACRAGGTTCACTCTCCTGTTAATATTTATAAGGTTTGAATATATGACAATAGGGTACGTAAAAGTAAAATCATACCACGTCCGGTGYTTGGCAGTCTGCCAGAGGCAGGCCGGGTATTGACAGAAACTTCTTTAAATACATTCTATGTTACATCAACCTGATGCCTTTTCATGGACATTTATGCATACTCACACTTGTCTAGTAACTGTTTAACATGGATCCTCCTTTTTACAGTCTTGYTGTTTTATGCTCCTGGGGTCATGTTTGTGTGGCCCCCATTCCACAACTTCAGCAGATGGTCCTTGTTGATAGAGAAGTATTTATAACAGGTGTCCCAACACTCCTTA
>NW_026626751.1:2206-6845 GCF_030028575.1 Malurus melanocephalus
TAGCCACCACTCCAAGGGGGGTCCCTGCCTTCATTAGCAAATACCTGTCTTTCAAACGCTGACACTCCTTTTGCAGCAAACGATGGATGTTTTACAAGCTCCGCTGACCAGAGATTTTTTTCTAATATGCATACCAGAGCAACTATTATGGCATTCCTCTTTTTGGTCACATTCTGTGTTGATAGCCTTGGGGAAGGTGATCCTTTTCTCATGCATTCCTTTCTCCTTTTCTTATCTTTTGGTCAGTGTAATTGCAGCCAGGGCACCCTTCATAATCTCAATGAGCCTCCCTGTAGCTTCTTGTATAGTTTTGCTATAATGTGCAAAAAAAATCYTACATGGAAAAGTTTAAATCACAATGTAAAATATTTCAGTTATTGCAATATAATCAAAAGTGTTCTATAACTACATATGAATTACAAAGAGAATAAGAACAGTAATTATTTCACAATCATGTTTACATAATCAAACTTCTTCTACAAGTAAGACAACATTATATCATGATGCACAACACATAGCATCTACCTTTAATCTCTGCGAGAACCAACACTATAATATGTGTTTATCACACRCATAGAACTCATCTTAATATTTGTGAAAGCCAACACTATAATATGTGTTTATAACAGGGGCGATCAGGGCGTCCCCACAGTGGCTCAGTGTGTGCAAGACCTGTGTGAGCTGCAGACTCTCTCCCTGTCCCTTTCTTCTGCCAGACAGTGGCTCCAGCTCCAGGCAGGGACATCCGCTGATGGTGAGTGATTCCCTCCCTACACACCGGCCTTTTTCCACCAGCTGCAGTTCTTCAGGAACTGCTCCAGCATAAGATCTCAGGGTTCTGCCAGCAYACATGGTCCAGCTCAGGCTTTTCACAAAGTTCCATCCTGCTTCAGGCATTTTGGAGGACTCAGCAGAAGACTGGTTTGTGTAAAACATTCTGACTGTTGTGAGAGGGAAGTTGTGATTGGAAAGAGAAGGGCCTGTGGAGGTGGGGCGTGTTCTAAGCCAGCCTCCTTTGGTGTGCAGGATGTTCATCTCCCCTTTCCCTTGACAGGCCCCTCCACCCCATTTATGGAGATAAGGTGACTGTGCCACAAAGCACAAGAGCTCCCTGACACGCGATCTGTTGTCTTTATTCAGCCTGGTGAGAATTTACAATGAACAAGCAGAAATTCTGAATTTTGTGATAGACAGAACTTTCCAGTATGTTTGGAAAACATAGCTTGGAAGAAAAGAGCCAGAACAATTTTTAAACTAATTTTCATTTCATACCTCTATACTGATTCAAGATAGYAGCTGAGGGGGAGCAGAACTGGGTGGGTGACCAAGGACATCCCTGTGCATTACTTTTGCAATRGCACGTGCTCCATCCCCTCCCCAGGGAGCCAGCAGAAGCTGTCAGCCTGGACTAAGGAGACACATCCAGAGCTTCTGCAGCTTCCATTCCCTTGAATTCCCTTGAATTCASCCCTCCTGCACTTCATCTTTCCCTTCATTAAATCAACAGTCTTTTGTCTTGAGGTCTCAAGTGCTTGRAATGTTGTGCTGACTTTCAGCTACTGTGGCTTGTGGGACACATGTAAAATGCTGATCAAGGGGGACCCAAATGYTTTCCTGCTCAGATTGCCTTGGGCACCTGTATATCCAATTTCTTGAAAGGCGATTGCAGGTGTTTATAGCTCCCCTGTCCTTTGCATGYACTTAGCCGGAGCTCYTTAGTATATGAGCCAGTCTTTCTAGAGGTGCCTGAACTCCAAAAATGTGTTGTTTGCATCCTTTGTTGTGTCTGTTCCTCCCCTTCAGGCCCTGTTTACTTGTAGTGGTGCCTGATGATTTTTCCTTTTCCTTTTTATATTTTCTATACACTTTATGCATCCTCCTGTACCCCTTAGCCTACATGCTTGCAATTCCTGCAGTCTGATATTCCAGCTTAGTTTAGGAGTTCTGCTGGGCAGAGACCATACATCCTGAGGAAGGGTCAGTGTGCCCTGTGCTATCTTAAACCTGAGCCTCCAGCCTTGGGTGAAGCCTTCTCTCTAGAGCATCTTGTGTAAACTGGGCTCTGGCTTCATCCGGGGGGCRCGATTCATTAGAATAGGGGAACATTACTGCATTTGTAAAGTTTCTCATTGAGGAATCCTAAACAGATAAGCCAAATTGTGAAGTCTATAAAACTTGTATCCGTGCTATACATGGGTGTGCATTTTGCATTCGGGTTGTGCGCCTGGGATCCCAAATGCCGAGGTAGGACCCTTTTTGTCTCCTTAACCATGTCTGTGCCATTTTTGAGAACTGGCTGTCAAGGCAGTGGTTTTTCTGGCACCCAGAGACGGGACAAGAAGGAATCCTGCGACCTAGCTCTGGGATCAAAAGCAACATCCTGTCCCGCTGCACCTCTCCTTGGCCGGCCCTTTGGGAGGGGGAGCAGCAGTCCCAGAGCTGAGATGGGGAACTTCAAAGAAATCCAACACAAGGCACACAGAGGAGGTAGGATAAAAGGGGTATGGTACTTTTGCTAGCAAAGGGTTGGTGAGGGTGGGTTTGTTGCCAGGGGGGACCTGTAAAAGGGGAATTTCCTCCTGTGAAGGGGAGATTTTCTTTTCCCGCAGGGGTGTGGGAAAGAAGAGGACGCTCTTTGCTGTATCCACACAGAGCCTGAGAGCTGCTATAGGGCTCAGTGCAGCACGCAGTTGACAGGCTCAGGGGCTGGGTCTCTGTGCTAGGGTGGCAGTGTGAGACCCAGCAAGGGCAGGCTCAGGGGCTGGGTCTCTCTGCTGGGAGAGAGACCCAGAGAGACTCTGCTGGGGTGGCAGGGTGAGACCCAGCAAGGGCATGTTTCTTGCATGCATGCGCTTCTGCTTTCTCTCTGGTCTGCTTTTGCACTATAGGTTAGGCTGCAACTTTTAGTGGGGGGTGAGGTTGCAGGTTCGATTCTTGCTTCCAACTSTAGCTGCTTTTCATTTATAAACAGAACATGGGGTGTGTATCATCCCCTCAAAGTATTCAGATACCCCATGAAACCCCATTAAGTGTAATAGTGAAACATTCGCGGGTTCTAACCGGTAAGAGGACAACTCTGAGCACNTATGCATCCTCCTGTCTCCCTTAGCCTACATGCTTGCAATTCCTGCAGTCTGATATTCCATCTTGGTTTAGGAGTTCTGCTGGGCAGAGACCATACATCCTGAGGAAGGGTCAGTGTGCCCTGTGCTATCTTAAACCTGAGCCTCCAGCCTTGGGTGAAGCCTTCTCTCTAGAGCATCTTGTGTAAACTGGGCTCTGGCTTCATCCGGGGGGCRCGATTCATTAGAATAGGGGAACATTACTGCATTTGTAAAGTTTCTCATTGAGGAATCCTAAACAGATAGGCCAAATTGTGAAGTCTATAAAACTTGTATCCGTGCTATACATGGGTGTGCATTTTTCATTCGGGTTGTGCGCCTGGGATCCCAAATGCCAAGGTAGGACCCTTTTTGTCTCCTTAACCATGTCTGTGCCATTTTTGAGAACTGGCTGTCAAGGCAGTGGTTTTTTCTGGCACCCAGAGACGGGACAAGAAGGAATCCTGCGACCTAGCTCTGGGATCGAAAGCAACATCCTTTCCTGCTGCACCTGTCCTTTGCCAGCACTTTGGGAGGGGGAGTAGCAGTCCCAGAGCTGAGACGGGGAACTTCAAAGAAATCCAACACAAGGCACACAGAGGAGGTAGGATAAAAGGGGTATGGTATTTTTGCTAGCAAAAGGGTGGTGAGGGTGGGTTTGTGGCCAGGGGGGACCTGTAAAAGGGGAATTTCCTCCTGTGAAGGGGAGATTTTCTTTTCCCGCAGGGGTGTGGGAAAGAAGAGGACGCTCTTTGCTGCATCCACACAGAGCCCGAGAGCTGCTATAGGGCTCAGTGCAGCACGCAGCTGACAGGCTCAGGGGCTGGGTCTCTCTGCTGGGGTGGAAGAGAACCAGCAACGGTAGGCTCAGGGGCTGGGTCTCTCTGCTGGGGTGGCAGGGTGAGACCCAGCAAGGGCAGGCTCAGGGGCTGGGTCTCTGTGCTGGGGTGGCAGTGTGAGACCCAGCAAGGGCAGGTTTCTTGCATGCATGCGCTTCTGCTTTCTCTCTGGTCTGCTTTTGCACTATAGGTTAGGCTGCAACTTTTAGTGGGGGGTGAGGTTGCAGGTTCGATTCTTGCTTCCAACTSTAGCTGCTTTTCATTTATAAACAGAACATGGGGTGTGTATCATCCYCTCAAAGTATTCAGATACCCCATGAAACCCCATTAAGTGTAATAGTGAAACATTCGCGGGTTCTAACCGGTAAGAGGACAACTCTGAGCACGGGGGAGTTGGTAAMACTCTGCACTCATGTCTAGCCTATTTCAGGTCTTAAAACTGGAAGGAGATGGCCACAATTTGTGAGTCTGGATAATGAGTAATTACTAATTTATTAGTAGAACTCAGAGTCCAGTGCAGGTATGAGGAACTGAGATATGCAGAGTTGTTTGCAATACTTTTAAACAGAGAACAAGATTACAGTCAACTGCAGAAAGACTGRGTGGAGATGGTTTCACTAAGGAGAAGAGAGCAGGGGGGAGGATCACCCCCTGTTCCGCCGCCAGTGCTGCTCATACCGGTGGAGAAGGGGGGAGGTG
>NW_026626752.1:0-2358 GCF_030028575.1 Malurus melanocephalus
CAAAAATGGGGTGGGAACGCTGGAACTGCCCGTGGGGCTGCCCCCAGGAATCATGGAGCAGAGTGGGGGGCTGCTCAACATGGTGAGTGACCCCAAAAATGGGGAAAATAGCACCAAAAATGGGAAAAATAGCACCAAAAATGGGGAAAATATGGGGAAAATAACCCCAAAAATGGGGAAAATGTGGGGAAAATAACCCCAGAAATGGGGAAAATGACCCCAAAAATGAGAGAAATATGGGGAAAATAACCCCAAAAATGGGGAAAATAAACCCAAAAATGGGAAAATAACCCCAAAAATGGGGAAAATGACCCCAAAAACGGGGAAAATAACCCCAAAAATGGGGAAAATGACCCCAAAAATGGGGAAATGACCCCAAAAATGGGGAAAATAGCACCAAAAATGGGGAAATGACCCCAAAAATGGGGGAAATAAACCCAAAAATGGGGGAAATTACCCCAAAAATGGGGAAAATATGGGGAAAATAACCCCAAAAATGGGGAAAATAACCCGAAAAATGGGGGATTGACCCCAAAAATGGGGAAAATAACTCCAAAAATGGGAAAAATTACCCCAAAAATGGGGAAATGACCCCAAAAATGGGGGTGGGAACGCTGGAACTGCCCGTGGGGCTGCCCCCAGGAATCATGGAGCAGAGCGGGGGGCTGCTTAATATGGTGAGTGACCCCAAAAATGGGGAAAAAAACCCCAAAAACGGGGACCCTAAAAACAGGGGAACCCCAAAATATAGAGAAAATAACCCAAAATGGGGGTGGGAACGCTGGAACTGCCCCCAGGAATCATGGAGCAGAGCGGGGGGCTGCTTAATATGGTGAGTGACCCCAAAAATGGAGAAATTACCCCAAAAATGGGGAAAATAACCCCAAAAATGGGAAAAATAGCCCCAAAAATGGGGGATTGACACCAAAAATGGAGAAAATAACCCCAAAAATGGGGAAAATATGGGGAAAATGACCCCAAAAACGGGGAAAATAACACGAAAAACAGAGAAAATGACCCCAAAAATGGGAGAAATAAACCCAAAAATGGGGGAAATATGGGGAAAATAACCCCAAAAATGGGAAAAATAGCACCAAAAATGGGGAAATGACCCCAAAAATGGGGAAATGACCCAAAATATGGGAAATGATCCCAAAAATGGGGTGGGAACGCTGGAACTGCCCGTGGGGCTGCCCCCAGGAATCATGGAGCAGAGCGGGGGGCTGCTCAACATGGTGAGTGACCCCAAAAACATGGTGAGTGACCCCAAAATATGGAGAAATAACCTCAAAAACTGAGAAAATCACCCCAAAAATGGGGAAAATAGCCCCAAAAAATGGGGGATTGACCCCAAAAAATGGGAAAATAACCCCAAAAATGGGGAAAATGACCCCAAAAATGGGAGAAATATGGGGAAAATAGCCCCAAAAACGGGGAAATGACCCCAAAAATGGGAGAAATAACCCCAAAAAATGGGAAAATGACCCTAAAAACGGGGGAACCCCAAAATATGGGGGATTGACCCCAAAAATATGGTGAGTGACCCCAAAATATGGGAAATGACCCCAAAAATGGGGGTGGGAGCACTGGAATTGCCCCCAGGAATCATGGAGCAGAGCGGGGGGCTGCTCAACATGGTGAGTGACCCCAAAATATGGAGAAATAACCCCCAAAATGGGGAAAATATGGGAAAATAACCCCAAAAACGGGGGAAATAACCCCAAAAACGGGAGAAATAACCCAAAAAATGGGAAAAATAGCACCAAAAATGGGGGGAAAAAAGCCAAAATATGGAGAAATGACCCCAAAAAATGGGGAAATGACCCCAAAAATGGGGTGGGAACGCTGGAACTGCCCCCAGGAATCATGGAGCAGAGCGGGGGGCTGCTCAACATGGTGAGTGACCCCAAAAATGGGGAAATGACCCCAAAAATGGGAAAAATAGCACCAAAAATGGGGGAAATAGCCCCAAAAATGGGAAAAATAGCACCAAAAATGGGGAAAATATGGGGAAAATGACCCCAAAAATGGGGAAAATGACCCCAAAAATTGGAAAATCATCCCAAAAATGGGGAAATGACCGCAAAAACGGGAGAAATATGGGGAAATAACCCTAAAAGTGAGAGAAATATGGGAAATAACCCCAAAAATGGGAGAAATATGGGGAAAATACCCCCAAAATGGGGAAAATGACCCCAAAAATGGGGGAATAACCCCAAAAATGCGGAAAATATCCCCAAAAACATGGTGAGTGACCCCAAAAATGGGGAAAATAACACGAAAAACGGGGAAAATGACCCCAAAAATGGGGAAAATAACCCCAAAAATGGGGGAAATGACCCCAAAAATGGGGAAAAT
>NW_026626752.1:4000-5424 GCF_030028575.1 Malurus melanocephalus
ATTTTGGGTACAAAAATGGGATTTTGGGTATAAAAATGATGATTTTGGGTCTCTCCACAGGAACTGGAGCCGCCCATGGGGTCCCAGTTTGGCCCCGCCCCCCCGGTGACCATCGAGGTCCCTTTGGGGTCAAAAATGGGGATTTTTTAGGGTCAATAATGGGATTTTGGGTACAATTAATGGGATTTTGGGTACAATTAATGGGATTTTGGGTACAATAATGAGGATTTCACATACAATAATGCAATTTTGGGTACAATAATGAGGATTTTGGATACAATAATGAGGATTTCAGATGCAATATCAGGATTTTGGATACAATAATGCGATTTTGGGTACAATAACAGCGATTTTGGGTCTCTCCACAGGAACTGGAGCCGCCCATGGGGTCCCAGTTTGGCCCCGCCCCCCGGGGGACCATCGAGGTCCCTTTGGGGTCAATAATGGGGATTTTTTAGGGTCAATAATGGGATTTTGGGTACAATAATGAGGATTTTGGGTACAATAATGAGGATTTTGGGTACAATAATGAGGATTTTGGGTCCAATAATGAGGATTTTGGGTCCAATAATGAGGATTTTGGGTACAATTAATGGGATTTTGGGTCCAATAATGAGGATTTTGGGTCCAATAATGAGGATTTTGGGTACAATAACCCCATTTTGGGTACAAAAATGGTGATTTTGGGTCTGTCCACAGGAACTGGAGCCGCCCATGGGGTCCCATGGGGCAATAATGGGGATTTTTTAGGGTCAATAATGGGATTTTGGGTACAATTAATGGGATTTTGGGTACAATTATGGGATTTTTGGGTAAAATAATGCAATTTTGGGTACAATTAATGGGATTTTGGGTACAATAATGGTGATTTTGGGGTCAATTAATGGGGTTTTGGGTACAATTAATGGGATTTTGGGTACAAAAATGAGGATTTTGGGGTCAATATCAGGATTTTGGGTAAAAAAAGGAGGATTTTGGGTGCAATAATGAGGATTTTGGGTCCAATAATGAGGATTTTGGGTACAATTAATGGGATTTTGGGTACAATTAATGGGATTTTGGGTCCAATATCAGGATTTTGGGTACAATTAATGGGATTTTGGATACAATAATGAGGATTTTGGGTACAAAAATGATGATTTTGGGTACAATAATGGGATTTTGGGTACAATATCAGGATTTTGGGTACAATTAATGGGATTTTGGGTGCAATAATGGGATTTTGGGTCCAATAATGAGGATTTTGGGTCCAATAATGAGGATTTTGGATACAATAATGAGGATTTTGGGTACAATAATGAGGATTTTGGGTACAATAATGAGGATTTTGGGTACAATATCAGGATTTTGGGTACAATAATGAGGATTTTGGGTACAATAATGAGGATTTTGGGTCCAATAATGAGGATTTTGGGGTCAATATC
>NW_026626753.1:0-1622 GCF_030028575.1 Malurus melanocephalus
TTAGGAGGATTTCAGGAGAATTTCAGGAGGATTTCAGGAGAATTTCAGGAGAATTTCAGGAGGAGCTTAGGCCGAGCTCAGGAGGATTTCAGGAGAATTTCAGGAGGAGCTCAGGCCGAGCTCAGGCCGAGCTTAGGCCGAGCTTAGGCCGAGCTTAGGAGGATTTCAGGAGCATTTCAGGAGGATTTCAGGAAGCGCCCAGGAGGATTTCAGGGGGATTTCAGGCCGAGCTCAGGAGGAGCTTAGGCCGAGCTTAGGAGGATTTCAGGAGAATTTCAGGGGGATTTCAGGACGAGCTTAGGCTGAGCTCAGGACGAGCTTAGGCTGAGCTTAGGAGGATTTCAGGAGAATTTCAGGAGGAGTTTAGGAGGAGCTCAGGAGGATTTCAGGACAAGCTTAGGCCGAGCTTAGGAGGATTTCAGGGGGATTTCAGGAGGAGCTCAGGAGGATTTCAGGCCGAGCTCAGGCCGAGCTTAGGCGGAGCTTAGGCCGAGCTTAGGCCGAGCTTAGGCGGATTTCAGGGGGATTTCAGGAGGAGCTTAGGCCGAGCTTAGGCCGAGCTTAGGCCGAGCTTAGGCCGAGCTTAGGCGGATTTCAGGAGCATTTCAGGAGGATTTCAGGAGGCGCCCAGGAGGATTTTAAGAGGAACTTAGGACGAGCTTAGGCTGAGCTCAGGACGAGCTTAGGCTGAGCTTAGGACGATTTCAGGAGGCGCCCAGGAGGATTTCAGGGGGATTTCAGGACAAGCTTAGGCCGAGCTTAGGCCGAGCTTAGGCCGAGCTTAGGAGGATTTCAGGAGAATTTCAGGAGGAGCTCAGGACAAGCTTAGGCCGAGCTCAGGCCGAGCTTAGGCTGAGCTTAGGAGGATTTCAGGAGGATTTCAGGAGAATTTCAGGAGGAGCTCAGGCTGAGCTTAGGCCGAGCTTAGGCGGATTTCAGGGGGATTTCAGGAGGAGCTCAGGAGGATTTCAGGAGAATTTCAGGAGGATTTCAGGAGGCGCCCAGGAGGATTTCAGGACAAGCTTAGGCCGAGCTTAGGCGGATTTCAGGGGGATTTCAGGAGGATTTCAGGAGGAGCTTAGGCCGAGCTCAGGCCGAGCTTAGGCCGAGCTTAGGAGGATTTCAGGGGGATTTCAGCAGGATTTCAGGAGGAGCTCAGGAGAATTTCAGGAGGATTTCAGGAGAATTTCAGGGGGATTTCAGGAGGAGCTCAGGCCGAGCTTAGGCCGAGCTTAGGCCGAGCTTAGGCGGATCCCAGCGTTACTCACACGATGTGAGCCAGGTCCAGGGGTCTCTCGGGCTGCTCGGGGAACAGCGGCCGCGGCGGCTCCCGGCTCGGGACGCACCCCAGCGATTTGCTGATGGCGTGGCTCAACTTCTTGGCCGGAGATTTCTGGAGTTTGGAAAAAACAACAACAGGAATCATGTGAGATTGGGAAAAATGGGGAAAATGTAAAAAAAGGACACAAAAGCAATAAATATCCCCATTCCAGAGAAATCAGTGCAGAATTCAGCATTTCCAGGCAGAAATTCCTCCTGATGTCCAAACTAAGCTTGGCCTGCAGGTGCAGCTTAACTCCTTTCACGGTCTGATTTTTCTTTTCTATTTTTTATTTCTTTTT
>NW_026626753.1:3812-5526 GCF_030028575.1 Malurus melanocephalus
CAGAAGAACATCCTCACCCAGCAGAACACCCTGACCCATGAGGGAACACCCTGACCCAGAAGAACACCCTCACCCATGAGGAACACCCTGACCCATGAGGAACACCCTGACCCAGCAGAACACCCTGACCCATAAAGGAACACCCTGAGCCATGAAGGAACACCCTGACCCATGAGGGAACACCCTGACCCATGATGAACACCCTGACCCAGAAGAACACCCTCATTATGAGGAACACCCTGACCCATCAGGGAACACCCTCACCCATGAGGGAACACCCTCACCCATGAGGAACACCCTGACCCTTGAGGAACACCCTGACCCCTAAGGGAACACCCTGACCCATGAGGGAACACCCTGACCCTTGAGGAACACCCTCCCCCATGAAGGAACACCCTCACCCATGAGTGAACACCCTGACCCACGAGGAAACACCCTGACCCAGAAGGGAACACCCTGAGCCATGAGGGAACACCCTGACCCATGAAGGAACACCCTGACCCATGAGGAACACCCTGACCCCTAAGGGAACACCCTCACCCATGAGGAACACCCTGACCCATAAGGGAACACCCTGACCCAGAAGAACACCCTCACCCAGCAGAACACCCTCACCCATGAAGAACATCCTGACCCAGAAGAACACCCTCACCCAATAGGAACACCCTGACCCCTAAGGGAACACCCTCACCATGAGGAACACCCTGACCCATGAGGGAACACCCTCACCCATGAGGAACACCCTCACCCATGAGGAACACCCTCACCCATGAGGAACACCCTGACCCATGAGGAACACCCTGACCCATGAGGAACACCCTGACCCAGCAGAACACCCTGACCCATAAAGGAACACCCTCACCCATGAGGAACACCCTGACCCAGAAGAACACCCTGACCCAGAAGAACACCCTCACCCACGAGGAACACCCTCACCCATGATGAACACCCTCACCCATGAGGAACACCCTCACCCATGAAGGAACACCCTCACCCATAAAGGAACACCCTGACCCAGGAGGAACACCCTGACCCATGAAGGAACACCCTCACCCATGATGAACACCCTGACCCAGCAGAACACCCTCACCCATGAGGGAACACCCTCACCATGAGGAACACCCCCACCCATGAGGAACACCCCTCCCCAGAAGAACACCCTCACCCAGGAGGAACACCCTGACCCAGAAGAACACCCTCACGATCAGGGAACACCCTCACCATCATGGAACACCCTGACCCTGAAGAACACCCTCACCATGAGGAACACCCTCACCCATGAGGAACACCCTGACCCATGAGGAACACCCTGACCCATGAAGGAACACCCTGACCCATGAGGAACACCCTGCCCCAGAAGAACACCCTCACCATGAGGAACACCCTGACCCATGAAGGAACACCCTGACCCAGAAGAACACCCTCACCCAGAAGAACACCCTGACCCTTGAGGGAACACCCTCACCCAGGAGGAACACCCTGACCCTTGAGGGAACACCCTCACCCAGGAGGAACACCCTCATTCATAAAGAACACCCTGAGCCATGATGAACACTCTCACCCAGCAGAACACCCTCACCCACGAGGAACACCCTCACCCATGAAGGAACACCCTGACCCATGAGGGAACATCCTCACCTAGAGCAGACCCTCACCCAGCAGAACACCCTGACCCATGAAGAATCCCCTCACCCATGAGGAACACCCTGACCCA
>NW_026626754.1:0-1805 GCF_030028575.1 Malurus melanocephalus
TGATGAGGATGATGATGATGGGGATATGATGATGATGATATGATGATGGTGATGATATGATGATGATGATGGTGATGATGATATGATGATGGTGATGATGAGGATGATTATGATGATGGTGGTGATGATGATGATGATGGGGATATGATGATGATGATATGATGATGGTGATGATGAGGATGATATGATGATGGTGATGATGATATGATGATGGTGATGATGAGGATGATTATGATGATGGTGATGATGAGGATGATATGACGATGACGATGATGATGATGATGATGATGGTGATATGATGATGGTGCTGCTGCTGCTGCTGATGATGAGATGATGATGGTGATGATAATGATGATGGTGGGATGGTGCTGATGATGATGATATGATGATGATGATGATAACATGATGATGATATGATGATGATATGATGATGATATGACGATGATGATGATGGGGAGGATGAGGATGAAGAGAATGAGGAGGATGAGGAGGATGATGAGGATATGATGATGATGAGGATGATGATGATGGGGATATGATGATGATGATATGATGATGGTGATGATGGTGATGATATGATGATGATGATGGTGATGATGAGGATGATTATGATGATGGTGATGATGAGGATGAGGTTGATTAAGATGATGGTGATAATGATGAGGATGATATGACAACGATGATGATGATGATGGTGATGATAGATATGATGATGGTGATGATGATGATGAGGATGATATGACGATGACAATGATGATGATGATGATGGTGCTGCTGCTGCTGATGATGAGATAATGATGGGGATGATAATGATGATGGTGGGATGGTGCTGATGATGATGATATGATGATAATGATGATGATATGATAATGATATGATGATGATGATGATGATGATATAATGATGATGATATGATGATGATGATGATATAATGATGATGATATGATGATGATGATGATATGATGATGATGATATGATGATGATGAGGATGATGATGATGGGGATATGATGATGATATGATGATGGTGATGATATGATTACGATGATGGTGATGATGATATGATGATGGTGATGATGAGGATGATATGACGACGACGACGACGATGATGATGATATGATCATGGTGCTGCTGCTATTGCTGATGATGAGATGATGATGGTGATGATAATGATGATGATGATATGATAATGATGACGATATGATGATTATGATGATATGATGGTATGATGATGATGATATGACAATATGATGATAATATGATGATGATGATGATGGGATGAGGATGAAGAGAATGAGGAGGATGATGATGATGATATGATGATGATGGTGATGATGATGAGGTGGTGCTGATGATATGATGAGGAGGATGAGGAGGATGAGGAGGATGATGATGACAATATGATGATGATGAGGATGATGATAATGATGGTGATGATGATATGATAATGATATGATGATGATGGTGATGATTATATGATGATGATGATATGATGGTGCTGCTGCTGCTGATGATGATACGATGATGAGATGATGATGATGGTGATGGGGTGATGATGATGGTGATGCTGCTGCTGCTATTATGGTGATGATGATAGTGATGGTGATGATGATGATATGAGGAGGATGATGATGATGATGATGATGATATGAGGATGATGACGATGATGATGATGATAATGATGATGAAGAGGGGGTGGTGCCCGTTTCCCACAGGAGATGCAGATCCCACCTGGATCTCATTCCAGAACTCTCCATGGCTCCAGGAGCAAATTCCAGGCTGGAATTCCAGTGCTGGGCAGCATCCA
>NW_026626754.1:3535-5633 GCF_030028575.1 Malurus melanocephalus
TGGAAATTCCTTCTGCAGCAAAAATTGGAATTTTCCAAGGAAAAATTAATCCAAGGAAAAATTTTAACGTTTTAAAACTACAGGGGAAAGATTTGTTACCTGAGGAAATCTCCAAATTGACCTGAAGGGAATCCAGCTCTTGGAAATGCTCAGATGTTGCTGCTCCAGGATTTTTGATCCCAAATCCATGTTGAGGGCAGATCCTGTGCAGTTCCTGTGCCAAATTTGCTGTTTTTTCCACCAGGAAAGTGCTCCCCACATCCACGGTGTCCAGCCAGGGGGTCCAGTCCGAGCAATTTGGAAATTCCTTCTGCAGCAAAAATTGGAATTTTCCAAGGAAAAATTAATCCAAGGAAAAATTTTAACATTTTAAAACTACACGGGAAAGATTTGTTACCTGAGGAATTCTCCAAACTGACCTGAAGGGAATCCAACTCTTGGAAATGCTCAGATGTAGCTGCTCCAGGATTTTTGATCCCAAATCCATGTTGAGAGCAGATCCTGTGCAGTTCCTGTGCCAAATTTGCTGTTTTTTCCACCAGGAAGGTGCTCCCCACGTCCACGGTGTCCAGTCTGAGCAATTTGGTAATTCCTTCTGCAGCAAAAATTGGAATTTTCCAAGGAAAATTTAATCCAAGGAAAAATTTTAACGTTTTAAAACCACACAGGAAAGATTTGTTACCTGAGGAAATCTCCAAACTGACCTGAAGGGAATCCAACTTTTGGAAATGCTCAGATGTWGCTGCTCCAGGATTTTTGATCCCAAATCCATGTTGAGGGCAGATCCTGTGCAATTCCTGTGCCAAATTTGCTGTTTTTTCCACCAGGAAGGTGCTCCCCACGTCCACGGTGTCCGTGCTGGATGATCACATCAGCCACTACCCACAACTGGAGGATCCTACAGGATTCCTAAATGCCTACCTGAATTTCATCAACTCCTTCTGAGCTGCTGCAGCTCACCAGGGAGGCTTTGGAGGGCAGGAAAAAAAATAAATCTGGATTTTATCTCACTCGGTGCTCACACCCTCAGGGCTGCAAAGCAGAGGGAAATCCTTGGAGCGCTGGAAAAAATGAGGGGAAAAGCAGGATGCTGGAAATTCTTTCAGTCCTGCATTCCCCTTCTTGCTCAGCCTAACTCAGGGGTTTAAATTTGAATTAAATCAGCATTAAATCAGCATTAAATCAGCATTATTTCTTCCTTCCTTCTTCACCCTGACTCAGCAAAAAACACCAAATCATCAGCAGGGAGAGGCAGAAATCCCCTCACAAAGTCCTTTCCCACTTTTTCATGTGGGATGAATATTTTCATTTCCCAGTTTGAGACCAGGAAAACCTGCCCTGGGGTTTGGTGTTTCCTGTTTTCCTGAGGCTCAGAGAATTCAATCTGCCTCAATGAAGAAATGAAGTTTAATCTCTCTCTGTACACTGACAGTCATAAAAATATCACAAATTTGCAGTTTGGGTTGGTTTTTCATTGCTTTTTTTAGGAATTTGAGAGCATCCTTTTAAGAATAAGGGGTTTTGCTTAATAAACAGCCATTGTGAGCTATTTTTTCTGTATCAGAGCAGAAAGAATCAGAGCAAAAAAAATTTCTATTTTATTAACAGCAATTCATATGAATTCCACCACTTGAACCAGTGTTTTATTTTCTGTTAATAAAAATCAATTTTGACAAAAATCTGATTCCATTTTCTTGCCCCGACCCCGCATCTTTTCTCTTCCCTGCTTTGCTGCAAGCGGCCCCAATGCCATAAATTAGGTGGGAATGTGGAAATGACAATGAGGGAAAAAAAGGGACACGGGAATGGCTCTAATGGAAGCCACAAATTTGCGGGTTTGGGTTGGTTTTTCATTGCTTTTTTTGGGAATTTGACAGCATCCCTTTAGGAATAAGGGGTTTTGCTTAACAAACAAACATTGTGGGCTGTTTTTTCTGTATCAAACAGAGAGAATTAGAACAAAAAAAATTCTATTTTATTAACAGCAATTCATATGACTTGAACCAGTGTTTTATTTTCTGTTAATAAAAATCGATTTTGACAAAAATCTGATTCCGTTTTCTCGCCCCGACCCCGCATCTTTTCTCTTCCCTGCTTT
>NW_026626755.1:0-823 GCF_030028575.1 Malurus melanocephalus
ACCCACACTGGGGAGAGGCCCTACGAGTGTGGGGAATGTGGGAAGAGCTTCAGAGAGAGCTCCCACCTCATCTACCACCAGCGGATCCACACTGGGGAGAGGCCCTACGAGTGTGGAGAATGTGGGAAGACCTTCAGTGTGAGCTCCAACCTCGTTTCCCACCAGCGGATCCACACTGGGGAGAGGCCCTATGAGTGTTCTGAATGTGGGAAGAGGTTTCAGAGCAGCTCCAGTCTCCTCCTGCACCAGCGCATTCACACAGATGAGAGGCCCTTCCGCTGCCCCGATTGTGGGAAGGGCTTCAAGCAAAACTCCTACCTTGTCAACCACCAGCGCATCCACACTGGGGAGAGGCCCTACGAGTGTTCCCAGTGTGGGAAGAGTTTCACCCAACGCTCTACCTTGACCCAACACCAACGGAGGCACCGGTAAGGGAAGCCCTGTGAGTGCCCTGAGTGCAGGAAGAGTTTTGTCTGTTGCTCCAACTCCATCCCCCATCAGGGAGCCACGCTGGTCAGAGACCTGGTGACCCACATTCTGTGCCTTCCATGTTGAAAAGACACTTGGGTGGCTGTTCCCACATTCTCCTGGATCCTAATACACACCAGGGAAGATGATGTTTGGGAGGATTTGGGGGTTCTGAGAGGATATGSAAGAGTTTTCTCCATCATTTTGCACTCCAGAAGACAAAAGGCCTCAAAACCACTGAATCCCACTGCAAAAGGTTCAGTCCCAGCTCAAAACGACTCAGTCACATTCCAAAATTACTTGACCCTACAGCCCCCTCAAAATCGGTCAGAGGGGTTGAATGGGTATTTGGAGG
>NW_026626755.1:2445-3378 GCF_030028575.1 Malurus melanocephalus
TTTGGGGGCCACTTGGGTTGACTTCAGAGAGAGATCCCCACTTTGTAACAGATCTGGTGAGCAAAACCCTGGATATGAAATGGGCCTGACCCAGTCCTTGGTGACCACAGGTGAGTGGGAAAGTGAAAAGGATGAATCAGACTTTTAAGTGACAAATTAGTAAAATGTGCCAAGAAACCTCTTTAAAACGGCCACAGAACCTTTCCTCTGGCTCTTCTCTGAGTCAGAATTCAGCCAGGGTCAAAATCTTAAGTAAGCCCCTATGAATTGCTGTAGAGACAGCCGTACTAAACACCCTCTGTTCCTGGATAAATCCATTCAAAGGAAGAAACAGATTTCAATCTGTACTTGATTGCTTTAGGAGAAACTCTTGCTGGACACTGTGAGTTTATAACCCTGCCGGGAGAAGTTGCTTTAGATGCCCCTGTTCATCCGTTCCATCTCGGGGATTTTGTACATGTAAAGACCTGGAACCCTGAGCCCTTGAAGGAAAAGTGGAAAAGACCTTTCCAAGTGCTCCTGGTAACCTGCACTGCACTCAGGGTGGAAGGAATCAAACCCTGGGCTCATCACATGCGGGTAAAACCACCAACCACACATTAAATACAGCTGAAACAAGACTGACTGATACCCTGGAGGTTTTATAGATATAAATCCTATTGGTTTAGGTATTGAGTATGATTTTCTAAGGGGATGCTATTTATTGGTTCTAGATGAAGATGAACAATAATTGCATATTTATAATAGAAACTATGWTGTTAACTTCTGGAAAGGGGAATGTGGTTTTCAAATAAGTGCAAGATTTTTGGAAGATTACAGAATAACMCCTATAACAGCTTGTTTGCCAACATCAACCTCTGCAGAAAATCCAGTTCTGTTGGAAGCTTTAGCCAGCAATTTGACAAAAATCTGGGAATGCATGAGGGAAGGAAA
>NW_026626755.1:4253-5986 GCF_030028575.1 Malurus melanocephalus
ATAGATCAAACTACTCATTACGGTTGTTGTCCAGCATCATAGGAGAAGCATTCTTACAGCTCCAACCTGTGGAAGTTCTTTTCTCAAGAAACAGTCAGTGTATAACTAACTGCTGGTGGCAAGAGAGTTTTCTCTTTACCTCRTAGGAGAAAGGAAAGAATGTCCTTCAAGGCCAAACTGCATTGTTTCGGCGGCGTAAGACCACTATCACAAATCTCCTGGCAGAACACAGCTTCTTCTAAGCATCCACTTACTTCAGACGTAGGGCGGGGGCATGTCCTCCTCCCTGCAGAACACAATTTCTTCTTAGCATCAACTCGCTTCAAACGTCGTGGCGGGGGGCAAACCTCTTCCCCCTTTTTGGCTCCTGATCAGTTCAGTCCAGTCCTCAAGGGCCAGGTTTTTTTTCCTCAGAGCAAGGTCGCTCTCCTATACAGGTCTCTCATTGATGAAAATAGTCSTTTCRAGAACAACTTATTTTCTCCATACTTGAGAACCACAGCAACAGCACACCAACTCATCCCATCTCCTCTTTACTGTAATCTTGGGTCTCCAATTTTTTTCTTACATCTCCTCACCCTCCTGCTCTGTTTTTCCCCAGTGCATAATACTAAAACTACATACTAACAACCTAAGAACTACATAGCAGCCGCCCCTATCTTGTTTTAAATTCTTTTTAAGTACAGGACAATACGTCATCACAGAGGTGTAACCAACCTGTGCAATTGGCCCAGGCCTGATGGGCAGCCTGACCATCACCCTCAGAGCCATGATGGATTGGCTCTAAAACACGGGGTAGGGCTCCTTTTGCTGGAGAAGAAGGAGAAAGCTTCTAGAACTTCCTCACAGGAACCATCTTTGTGGTTTCTTGGTCCCATCCCCCCACCACCAAAAATCGGACCAAGTAAAACCATGACACCAATGCATCTTAATTAACCAATGCAGAACATTTACATCCGTAGAACTTATGATTAAAGACTTAGTAAACTGCTTTTTCACRTATTTTTATACAACTTATCAACTCATGTTCTTAAACCTTTGCTCACCGATTTTCGTCATAATTGTTTCACTGGGTTTTCTCGTGTCTCTATAACAAAAGAACTTAATATTTTAATTTAAATTAGCATATTAGAACAGAATTTAAACTTTAGTTCATTTAAACTTAATTTCATTTAAACTTAGTGTCATTCAAAAGCAACATCATCTAAACTTCACAACACTTAACAGAAATTAAGTCTGACAGAGCTTCAACTTATCAGAACATCAATTTAACTTCACTAAAACTTAACACCAATTAAACCTCAGCAATTTATACATACAGAATTTACTACCACAAAGTAATGTCTCACCATCAGACCTAAGTTACAAATCTAAAATGCCTATTAAACTAGAATAACATTCCTTATCTTACTTGCTGCACCAGTTTCACACACGCACCGACACAGACATAAAGAGTCTGTTCAAGGTCCATCCGTGGCAAAAGGTCACCTTGAATTCAGTGAGGTAGACACTTCGGATCCTTTGCATCTCTTCAGTGGATACCCTGCTTAAGACCTAAATTTAAGAAAACTAGATTCAAAGTTGAGAGTGTTACTTTAAGAGTTTCAAGTAAAACCAACTCTAAGTCATTGACTTCACTGTTACAATAAGGCAACTGAAAATCTGTCAGCAGTTTAACATCAATGAGCAATATGCAAGCTTCGTTTTTCTCTTTTTTCTTTTTCTTTCTTTTT
>NW_026626756.1:0-1358 GCF_030028575.1 Malurus melanocephalus
GGCTAAAATTCACTGAAATGTCAAGAGAACAAAGACATGGGAGGAACAAACCCAGAAATGGGAGTTTCCATTATGGCCACACCAGACATCACAATGAGCTCAGGTATAGAAATCATTTCCCCACACCCCAAATGAGATTTGCTGGCAGCAAACGCTCTGAGATGCCATCAGGAAAGAAGAAATTCTGTATTTAATCCTGAGTGTTGAACCAACRCCGTGCCAGGTGCAGCCACCAGGGTGACTCTGGGATGGGGAGARTTGTGTTTGTGRGAGGGACAGAGWCASCAGAGAAAATCAATGATCGTGTCTCAGTTCCTCCACCTGCTCCCAGTTTCCTTTGAAATCTGGTTCCTCATTTGCTCCCATTCCCTGCTGGAATATWGGGATTGATTTAAGGGATGCTTTGCACAGCACATCAGCAGCAATTCCAGCTCTAATTCCTTTGACCCCCTTGGGTGGGTGCCATCTATTCCTCCTCATTTCCCACCATTCCTCTTGTTCTTCCAAAGCTCCTCCTCAGGATCCCATGGCTGGTCAGGCTCAGCCCCTGGAAAAATCCCCTTCCCTGGACTCTCCATGGCAGCCTCAAAGCAAAGCCATAAAATCTTCCCTCTCTGCTGGAACCCTCATCTTCCTGGAGATCTCCTTTTAAACCTCCCTCATTCTGTAGTTGTCTGGTARGTCACCTTTTAATGCATTTGACAAAAAAATCTTCTATTTCAAGCTGGCATTTTTCAGCAAATTTGCAGTTTCTCAGAAGTTTGTTCCTCTTGTAATCCTGGTTTTGTTTAAGTCACAAGAGCTCCTCTCCACTTTTCTTTTTCAATAATTACTTACTCATTTAATCTAATGCTATTTAACTGTAATAATTCTCTTTTCCCTTTGTTTTCCCCATTTTAGGGCTGTTTCTGTGTTTTTCAGTGCATGATGTACCCTCACCACACTCTGCTGACCCTGCACCTCAATAAGAATACGCCACCCAAAAATTCTTTGCCCTTTCTGCTGCTCCTTTTACTTTTTCTTCTCCTTTTTATRATGTCATTACTTCTTCACAGCCTTTTAAAACAAGGCTTTAATAAAACGGATTTTCTCTGGTGTCTCTGTCCCTCTCACAAACACAACTCTCCCCATCCCAGAGTCACCCTGGTGGCTGCACCTGGCACGGCGTTGGTTCAACACTCAGGATTAAATCGAGAATTTCTTCTTTCCTGATGGCATCTCAGAGCGTTTGCTGCCAGCAAATCTCATTTGGGGTGTGGGGAAATGATTTCTATACCTGAGCTCATTGTGACAATTGGTGTGGCCATAATGAAAACTCCCATTTCTGGCTTTGTTCCTCCCATGTCTTTGTTCTCTTG
>NW_026626756.1:3340-5198 GCF_030028575.1 Malurus melanocephalus
GAGCTGTTCCTGCAGATCTCCCAGCCATTCCTTCCTCCTGGGTGTAAGCAGTGAGTAGGCACAATTCTGTGCTGGCTCACCCTGTCCATGCAAAATCCCAATTAGTTTATTTTGGGAACCTGTGCATCAGCAGTTCTGGGGAAGGACCCTGCTGTCAGCAGGACCAGTGCTTCAAAAATGAAGTTTGGGATGGTGCTGCTTCCTGCTCTGTGGTGCCYGGCCCTTTCCAAGGAAAGGAAAAGYYCTCTCCACTCRTRGAAATCCCCACTCCTGTTGGGAAAGTGCCCTGTCTAAAGGAAAGGGAAATTGAGACATTTTGTCAGTTCTCAGCTGGTGTTCCACTCTTCTCAAGAGCTTTWTCATGGAGTTAGCAATTCCTATATTCCCTTTAAATTCTGCTCAGCTTGAACAAATCTGAAATCAGAAATGGGATTTAGGGGAGATGGATAGATTCCTGCAGCCAGGCAGGGATTTTGGAAGGCAGGATCCAGCTCTCCCTGCACTCTGGCTGAACTYATCCAAAGGTGAAGGATTCCTCTCCAACATTCTGATTTCACCTGCACCAGGAYRAGARAGGCACAGMCAGGTGGATTTATCAGCGGGGCAGYGGGAAAACAGCCCCTGGCACRTCCAGGGAATATTGATCTGTTCCTAATCAAGGCCAGGGGGTGTGAGAACCTTGCAGGTCTGGCAGGACAAGTTGGTTTTCCTCGGAAAAAATCCCCGTCAGAGCAGGCCAAACAAACGGGACCCTCATTGTGTCCAACCTCAGCTGCTCTGTTCCATTGCTGCCTTTGTCCCTCTCAGCTGAGCCACTGACCATTGAGGGATTCACCCCCTGTGCAGCCCAGACTCAGCCACAGGGACTGACCCACCCTGCRGGCAGCAGCAAAGCTCCCTGAGCAGTCCCAAAAACCAGGGCTGACTTGAAGGAAAAAGTGTCAAAGTTTACAAAACAARGAATCCCAGATGGGTTTGGGTGGGAAGGGACCTGAAATCCCATCCAGTGCCACCCCTGCCATGGCAGGGACACCTCCCACTGTCCCAGGCTGCTCCCAGCCCCAATGTCCAGCCTGGCCTTGGACACTGCCAGGGATCCAGGGGCAGCCACAGCTTCTCTGGGCACCCTGTGCCAGGGCCTGCCCACCCTCMCAGGGAACAATTCCCARTTCCCAATRTCCAACATGGCTGATATTAGAGCACAGGCTGAAGAGAGAGGTTTTCCCTGGATAACAGCCACAGGATCRTGGATTTAGAACTGCTCAGCCTGGCCAGGCAGCTCAGGCTGAGCTGGACTCTGTACAGCAGCAAGGTGCTGTCTCATTCAAGGAGAAAGCCAAGAAGAAATTAAATTCTGAGCACTGGAATGCACTTAATCATTGGCCCGTGAGCYTCTCTGTGCTTTCTGATGAATGAGRAGAGAGTTCCTGAATTCCCTGGGCACAGGAGAGCCAGGATATGCCGGGCACAGCCACCGAGTTCACAACTTCACAGACAGCGCTTCTATCGCATTCAGCTCGTAAAAGCAATTGACTGGAAAGCACATTAAAAACTTCTGCTCTCACTCAGTGGTGTCAGAGCCAGGAAGCAGCAGGGACGGCTCTGGAATGCCAGGAATGGGAGAGCAGGTACCCTGGAGGAAGGAGAAAAGGCATTCAGAGCTGAGCTGAATTCATGCATGAGCAGAGGGACAGCTCAGGACTTGAGTGACACTCAAATCTGGAGGAAAAAGGTGCTGCACAGACGAGCTGGAAAAGATCCAGACCCGGGAGAAAATATCCAAACCCAGGAGAAAAGATCCCAAACCCATGAGAAAATATTCAAACCCAAGAGAAGAGATCCCAAACCCAGGAGAAAA
>NW_026626757.1:0-1568 GCF_030028575.1 Malurus melanocephalus
TTTTCTTTCTTTTTTACTTTTTTCTTTTTCTTTCTCTTTCTTTCTCTCTTTATCTTTCTTTCTTTCTTTTTCTTTCTTTCTCTTTCTTTCCCTCTTTCTCTTTCTCTCTTTCTTTCTTTTTATTTCTTTTTCTTTCTCTTTCTTTCTCTCTTTCTCTTTCTCTCTTTCTTTCTTTTTATTTCTTTTTCTTTCTCTTTCTTTCTCTCTTTCTCTTTCTTTCTTTCTCTCTTTCTCTCTATTTCTTTCTCTTTCTTTCTCTTTCTTTCTCGCTTTCTCTTTCTTTCTTTTTCTTTCTCTTTCTTGCTATCTTTCTCTTTCTTTCTTTCTTTTTCTTTCTTTCTCTTTCTTTCTTTCTTTTTCTTTCTTTCTTTTTCTTTTGCTTGCCTTCTCTTTTTCTTTCCTGTTCTTTCTTTTTCTACCTTTCTTTCTCTTTTCTCCTCTTTCTTTCTTTTTCTTTCTTTCTCTTTGTTTCTATTCCTTTCTCTCTTTCACTTTCTTTATCTCTTTCTCTCTTTTTCTTTTCCTTTCCTTCTCTTTTTCTTTCCTGTTCTTTCTTTTTCTACCTTTCTTTCTCTTTTCTCCTCTTTCTTTCTTTTTCTTTCTTTCTCTTTCTTTCTATTCCTTTCTCTCTTTCGCTTTCTTTATCTCTTTCTCTCTTTCTCTCTATTTCTTTCTCTTTCTTTCCCTTTCTTTCTCTCTTTCTCTTTCTTTCTCTTTCTTTCTCTCTCTCTCTTTATTTCTTTCTCTTTCTTTTTTTTCTCTTTCTTTCTCTTTCTTTGTATCTCTTTCTTTCTCTTTTTTTCTCTCTTTCTCTTTCTTTCTTTTTCTTTCTCTTTCTTTCTTTCTTTTTCTTTCCTACTTTTTCTTTCTCTTTCTTTCTTTTTCTTTCTCTTTCCTTCTCTTTGTTTTTCTTTCTTTCTCTTTTTCTTTTTCTTTCTCTCTTTCTCTTTCTTTCTCTCTTTTTCTTTCTTTTTTTTCTTTCTCTTTCTTTCCCTCTTTCTCTTCCTTTCTTTTTCTTTCTCTTTCTTTCTCTCTCTCTCTTTCTTTCTTTCTTTTCCTTTCTCTTTCTTTCTCTCTTCTCTTTCTTTCTTTTTCTTTCTCTTTCTTTCCATCTTTCTCTTTCTTTCTTTAGTTTTCTTTCTTTTTTCTTTCTTTCTTTTTCTTTCTCTTTCTTTCTCTCCTTCTCCTTCATTCTTTCTTTTTCTTTCTTTCTTTTTTCTCTTTCCTCCTCTTTCTTTCTTTTTCTTTCTTTCTTTTTCTATCTTTCTTTTTTTTCTCTTTCTTTCTCTCTTCTCTTTCTTTTTCTTTCTCTTTCTTTCCTTCTTTCTCTTTCTTTCATTAGTTTTCTTTCTTTTTTCTTTCTTTCTTTTTCTTTCTCTTTCTTTCTCTCTTTCTCTTCCTTTCTTTTTCTTTCTCTTTCTTTCTCTCTCTTTCTTTCTTTTTCTTTCTCTTTCTTTCTCTTTCTTTCTTTTTTTTTCTTTCTTTTTTTTTCTTTCTCTTTTTTCTCCCTTTCTCTTCCTTTCTTTTTCTTTCTCTTTCTTTCTTTCTTTTTCTTTCTCTTTCTTTCT
>NW_026626757.1:3665-5527 GCF_030028575.1 Malurus melanocephalus
TCTCTTTCTCTTTCTTTCTCTTTCTTTCTCTTTCTTTCTCTTTCTTTCATTCTCTTTCTTTCTTTCTTTCTTTCTCTTTCTCACTTTCTCTTTCTYTTTCTTTCTCTCTTTCTCTTTCTTTCTCTCTTTCTATCTCTCTTTCTTTCTCTTTCTTTCTCTCTTTCTCTTTCTCTCTTTCTTTCTCTTTCTTCTCTTTCACTCTTTCTCTTTCTTGCTCTCCTTTCTCTCTTTCTCTTTCTTTCTTTCTCTTTCTCACTTTCTCTTTCTTTTTCTTTCTCTCTTTCTCTTTCTTTCTCTTTCTCTCTTTCTCTTTCTTTCTCTTTCTTTCTCTTTCTTTCTCTTTCTTTCTATTTCTTTCTCTCTTTCTCTTTCTTTCTCTTTCTTTCAGTCTCTCTCTTTATTTCGTTCTCTTTCTTTTTATTTCCCTTTCTTTCTCTCTCTTTTTCTTTCTCTTTCTTTCTTTCTTTCTCTTTCTCTTTCTTTCTTTCTTTCTTTCTCTTTCTCTTTCTTTCTTTCTTTCTTTCTTTCTCTTTCTCTTTCTTTCTTTCTCTTTCTTTCTCTTTCTTTCTCTTTCTTTCTCTTTCTTTCATTCTCTTTCTTTCTTTCTTTCTCTTTCTCACTTCCTCTTTCTTTCTTTTTCTTTCTCTCTTTCTCTTTCTTTCTCTCTTTCTTTCTCTCTTTCTTTCTCTTTCTTTCTCTCTTTCTCTTTCTCTCTTTCTTTCTCTTTCTTTCTCTCTTTCACTCTTTCTCTTTCTTTCTCTCTTTTCTCGCTTTCTCTTTCTTTTTCTTTCTCTCTTTCTCTTTCTTTCTTTTTCTTTCTCTCTTTTTCTTTCTCTCTTTCTTTCTCTCTTTCTCTTTCTCTCTTTCTTTCTCTTTCTTTCTCTCTTTCACTCTTTCTTTCTCTTTTCTCTCTTTCTCTTTCTTTCTTTCTCTTTCTCACTTTCTCTTTATTTCTTTTTCTTTTTCTCTTTCTCTTTCTTTCTCTCTTTCTTTCTCCTTCTTTCTCTCTTTCTTTCTTTCTTTCTCTTTCCTTCTCTTTCTTTCCTTCTCTTTCTTTCTTTCTCTTTCTCTCTTTCTCTTTCTTTCTCTTTCTTTCTTTCTCTTTATTTCTCTTTCTATCTTTCTCTTTCTTTCTCTTTCTTTCTTTCTCTTTCTTTCTCTTTCTTTCAATCTCTCTCTTTATTTCTTTCTCTTTCTTTTTATTTCCCTTTCTTTCTCTCTCTTTTTCTTTCTCTTTCTTTCTTTCTCTTTCTTTCTCTTTCTTTCTTTCTCTTTCTTTCATTCTCTCTCTTTCTTTCTTTCTCTTTCTCGTTTTCTCTTTCTTTCTTTTCTTTCTCTCTTTCTCTTTCTTGCTTTCCCTTTCTTTCTTTTTCTTTCTCTCTTTCTCTTTCTTTCTCTCTTTCTTTCTCTCTTTCTTTCTCTTTCTCTCTTTCTCTTTCTCTCTTTCTTTCTCTTTCTTTCTCTCTTTCACTCTTTCTCTTTCTTTCTCTCTTTTCTCTCTTTCTCTTTCTTTCTTTGTCTTTCCCACATTCTCATTATTTCTTTTTCTTTCTCTCTTTCTCTTTCTTTCTCTCTTTCTTTCTCCTTCTTTCTCTCTTTCTTTCTTTCTCTTTCTTTCTCTTTCCTTCTCTTTCTTTCTTTCTCTTTCTCTCTTTCTCTTTCTTTCTTTCTCATTCTTTCTCTTTCTATCTTTCTCTTTCTTTCTCTTTCTTTCTTTCTCTTTCGTTCTCTTTCTTTCTCTCTTTCTCTTTCTTCCTCTTTCTTTCACTCTCTCTTTATTTCTTTCTCTTTCTTTTTATTTCCCTTTCTTTCTCTCTCTTTTTCTTTCTCTTTCTTTCTTTCTTTTTCTTTCTTTTTTTTTT
>NW_026626758.1:0-1202 GCF_030028575.1 Malurus melanocephalus
CCCACCCATTAAACCACGCCCACACTGGAAGTACCCCTTTCACCAATAATCCATTTCCATATATGGTCCTTGGCCCCGCCCACCGCATTAAACCACGGCCACACTGGAAGTACCCTTTTCACCAATAACCCTGTTCCATTATGGCTCCTTAGCCCCTCCCACCCCCTTAAACCACGCCCATACTGGAAATTCCCTGCTCACCAATGATCCCTTTCCATAAATGGAATTTTAGCCCCGCCCACCGCATTAAACCACGCCCACACTGGAACTACCCCTTTCACCAATATCCCATTTCCATCTATGGCTCATTGGCCCCGCCCACCTGATTAAACCACGCCCACATTCAAAGTGCCCCTTTCACCAATATCCCATTTCCATATATGGGTCATTGGCCCCGCCCACCGCAATAAACCACGCCCACACTGGAAGTGCCCCTTTCACCAAAAACCGATTTCCATATATGGCGCCTTAGCCACGCCCACCGCAATAAACCACGCCCACATTGGAAATACCCCATTCACCAAACCCCTGTTCCAGTATGGCTCCTTAGCCCCGCCCACTGCATTAAACCCCGCCCACACAGAGCAAACCCCTCTCACCAATAACTCATTTCCATATGTGCTCCTTAGCCCCGCCCACCGCATTAAGCCACGCCCACTGCGTTAAACCCCGCCCACACTGGAAGTGCCTTGCTCATCAATAACCCATTTCCACATATGGCTCATTAGCCCCGCCCACTGCATTAAACCCCGCCCACCCTATTAAAGCACGCCCATACTGGAAATTCCCTGTTCATTATTAATCCATTTCCATTTATGGCTCCTTAGCCACGCCCACACCATTAAACTCCGCCCATCCCGTTAAACCCCGCCCACAAATGACGTGCCCCGCTCTCCAACAACCCCGTTCCATATACGGCATTTTAGCCCCGCCCACCGTTTAAACCACGCCCACACTCGAAGCCCCCCTTTCAGGAATAACCCATTTCCATATATGGCTCATTAGCCACGCCCACCCCATTAAACCACGCCCACACTGGAAGTGCCCTGCTCACTATTAATTAATTTCCATATGGCGCCTTAGSCACGCCCACCGCATTAAACCACGCCCACAAATGACGTACCCCGCTCTTCAATAACCCTGTTCCATATACGGCTTTTTAGCCCCGCCCACCGCGTTAAACCCCGCCCATACCGGAAGTG
>NW_026626758.1:5232-6899 GCF_030028575.1 Malurus melanocephalus
GTGACACTGGAGTGACCAATAAAGGTGACACTGGAGTGACCAGAGAGTGGCACCGGAGTGACCAGAGAGTGGCCGGAGAGTGGCACCAGAGTGACCAATAAAGGGCACTGGAGTGACCAGTAAAGGCGCTGGAGTGACCAGAGAGTGGCAGCAGAATGACCACAGAGTGACCAGAGAGTGGCACCGAGATGACCAGTAAAGGTGGCACTGGTGACACTGAAGTGACCAATAAAGGTGCTGGAGTGACCAGAGAGTGACCAGAGAGTGGCACTGGAGTGACCAGAGAACGGCACTGAGGTGACCATTAAAGGTGGCACTGGTGGCATTGGAATGACCAATGAAGGTGACACTGGAGTGACCAATAAAGGTGCTGGAGTGACCAGAGAGTGTCACTGGAGTGACCAGAGAGTGGCACCAAGGTGACCATTAAAGGTGGCACTGGTGGCACTGGAGTGACCAATAAAGGGCACTGGACAGACCAATAAAGGTGACACTGGAGTGACCAGAAAGTGGCACTGGAGTGACCAGTAAAGGGCACTGGAGTGGCCAGTAGAGGTGGAACTGGAGTGACCAATAAAGACCATCGGAGTGACCRSAGAGTGACCAGAGAATGGCACCAGAGTGACCAGAGAGTGGCACTGAGGTAACCATTAAAGGTGGCACTGGTGGCACTGGAATGACCAATGAAGGTGATACTGGAGTGACCAGTGAAGGTGCTGGAGTGACCAGTAAAGAATGGCACTGGAGTGACCAGAGTGACCGGAGAGTGGCATTGGGTGACCAATAAAGGGCACTGGAGTGACCAGTAAAGGTGGCATTGGTGGCACTGGAGTGACCAATGAAGGTGACACTGGAGTGACCACAGAGTGGCACCAGAGAGTGATCAGAGAGTGACCACAGAGTGGCACTGGAGTGACCAGAGAATGTCCGGAGAGTGGCACCGGAGTGACCAGAGAGTGGCCAGAGAGTGGCACCAGAGTGACCAATAAAAGGCACCAGACTGACCATTAAATATGGCACTGGTGACACTGGAGTGACCAATAAAGGACGTGGTGGTGGCATTGCTGGTGACACTTTGAGGTCCCTTTGGTGACATTTGAGGTCCCTCAGTGACATTTGGGGTCATTTGGTGACATTTGGGGTCATTTGGTGACATTTGGGGTCCCTTTGGTGACATTTGGGGTCCGTGTCCCCACCGAGGCGGTGGCACCTCAGGGTGTCCCCTGGCTCAGGGTGGCGGCCAGCCTGGCGCTGCTCAGGGCACTGCAAAGGCAGAGGGTGGCGCTGGGGACGGCCGAGTGACCAGAGAGTGACCGCAGAGTGACCGCAGAGTGACCACAGAGTGACCACAGAGTGACCAGAGAGTGACCGCTGAGTGACCAGAGAGTGGCACCGAGGTGACCATTAAAGGTGGCAATGGTGGCACTGGAATGACCAGTGAAGGTGCTGGAGTGACCACTAAAGGCCAGCAGAGTGACCAGAAAGTGACACTGGAGTGACCAATAAAGATGGCAATGGAGTGACCAGTAAAGGTGACACTGGAGTGACCAATAAATGGACCTGGAGTGACCAGAGAGTGGCACTGGAGTGACTGGAGAGTGACCACTGAGTGACCACAGTGACCAGAGAGTGGCCAGAGAATGGCACTGGAGAGTGACCAGAGAGTG
>NW_026626759.1:0-2206 GCF_030028575.1 Malurus melanocephalus
GTCTTATTGATGTTCACCCTCCTTTCACCAATTATTGAAAACTCAATAATTCCATGGTCACTATGCCCCAGTTGTCCTCCAACCACCACATCTCCCACCAACCCGTCTCTATTTGTCAACAATAAATCTGGCTAGTTCTTCAGCGATTTTCAGTTTGCCAGCATTATTTCTGGATCTCCTGATTTCACACCTTCAGCATTAGTTCCATTTAAAGTRTGCAGTGTTGCAAACATCTCCCAAAACCTTTCAGGGGGAAGAACAGGCTGCTGGCATCAGAGACACAACCCCATAACCCCACATGTGCAAGGAATTCTGGCTCTTATTTAATGGCAGCACAAGCCCAAGGAGAACAGAAAGTTTGGGAAGGAGCAGTGAACAGCMGCAGGATTTTTGTAAAACAACAAGAGCAATCTGACAGCTGAATTTCCTGCTTGAAGCACCTGAGCTGCTCGGATTGCAGCCACGCTGAGGGAGGAGCATTGACTGCAGAAAAGTAAAAGGTAAAATGTTGAGCCACTAGCTGAAGGTTTAATACAAATTTGATTTGCTAGAAAACTCAGCTTTTCTTTCCCTTCCTTTGTCAGTGCAGCACTTCCACCACTTTCGGCATCACCATGATGGGATAGATTTATAAACCACCACAAAGAATGAAATCCTGCGCTGCACTGCTGCAGCTCAGGCAGTCAGGCCGTATTTCTGTAGCTGCAGTTGTGGGAATGGAGGCATAAAGTGGTACCAAGTCTTGTGAAAGCCACAGTCTTCTTTTGGACAGCAGCATGGATGGGCAATTTTGTTAAATGTTCATTTTTGGCTTCCATGGTTTTCCCATTTTCCCATAACATCTTAAGCTGATATATCCAGAAGTGTTACTCTGATTTAGCAGAGCTTGAAATGGGAGCAGATGTCTGAAGACAGACCTGGCTCTCCTGTTTTGTAGATCCAGGCTGTTTCTAGGTGTTACAGAGAACAAAACTTTTATTTGCTGTCTTTATATTTTGCCATACTCTTCATTAATCGTTTTTCTGAATGAACAAATGTGTCAGTGCATCACTGAGGGAAGGCTGTTCATTGAGTTCACCTGTTATCCGAGAAACTTGCAAAAGGGACAAAGAAGGAGTGAAAAAAAAACCCAAAATAAAACAATAAAGCTTTAGATTTTTCTTTGGTTTTCTTTCTTTCATATTCTGAGAATTATTGTCACAGTACAATTGACCACAGTTAGCAATACCTGCTCTCTCAGTAAAATTTGCCTGGAAAATAAAATTCACTAACTTTCATTCTTCTCTGATAAGGAAATCAAATGTGAGTATGATGCAAGGAGGCATTGGATCTGAACAAATGCACATCCCTGCTCATCATCAGCAGCTGCCAGGGGCTGGTCCTTAGGAAAAGAGTAGAAACAAAAGATAAGAATGGAACCATCCAGAAATATTCTTCTAGCTCTGGCATGTAAGGGATTTCTAAACTSGGTGTTGCATCTGAACTCTTGCATCTTGAACCTACACTGTAAGAATAGGACACAAAGCATGCAGCAATTTTTTGTGGAAAGTGGGCAGTGTTTATAAAATAAGTTAGACAGGTTAGACAGGTTGTTAGACAGGTCCTCGGTGCCTAACTTGACAGTCTAACCCAAAATTATCAGTACAAGTTCCTGGGGATGTATTATTTCAGCCCAAAAATTCAGAAGCTGCTAAACAGACTGAGATTTATCACAGACTAAAGAAACATCTGCATCCTGCAGTTTTTCAGCCCAGTTCAACACTTACAGAGTCACCTTTTTTTTCCTTTATTTCCCTGATCCTTGCTCAGAGCTGTTTGCTCATCCTCACAGAAGGCTCATGTGCACTTAGTCCTCCCAGGTCTCTTCTTTCTAATTAAAAATCAGCCATAACCCTTCATGCTCAGTGATGCTTGGCTGTAGAGATTGTGCAATTTGGTAAGAAAATAATGTTGCAATTTCTAGATCACTGACTTCTTGTGCTCGAAAAGTCGTGGGATTACAAGTCACCACACTTGCAGTGATTAACCACAAATGCTCTAGCCCTGCTGAAGGGAATAAAGAGGATTGGTGTGTATTAATCAATAAAGGACTTCAGAGTTAAATCTGGTCTGTTTAACCACTCTAAATCAGCTGCATTAGAGAATAATGTATGGGTTTCACTCCTCTTAATTAAATGAATCCATCGGACTGTAAAGTCTGGATTCT
>NW_026626759.1:4286-5396 GCF_030028575.1 Malurus melanocephalus
TTTTCTGAAGACAGACCTGAGGATTTTGATTTTTTTCATTACTTAAAGTACTGCCTTCATCTGGGCTGTGAGCTGAAATGGAGGATTTAGTATGGTCTATGCACAAAAATAATTTTTTTCTTTCTGTCTGTTTCCCCAGAATTGGTTTTTAAAACACATTTTCTCCTCTTGGATGTGCACTCTCATTTTCTCTTGTCTCAGAGCTGTTATATACACACACTGAAAGCAAGAAATACATATTTATTAAACTTGATTTTGAAATCTTTGTTTTTCTTCCACTAATCTCTTAAGTGACATCTCTCCTATTAAATATATTTTTCTGCCATTTGGGAAGGGTCATTCCTCCCTTTTCATAATCCCAAACTACAGCCTGAAAAGCAAAAGAGAGGTACTCATGACCCAAAATATCCAAGATGTTTACAGTTCTGCTAAAGGGCAGCTCCACAGAAATGAAGGGCTGGAACTTAATTCCATTTCCTACATAACTTACAAGTTCTGCCTGCAATACAGACTTGGAGGATGTGCCTTGTCCTAAATTGTGTCTGTGCACTAAGGCACGAGGCAGCCAAGCTTTCCACCTCACAACAGCACAAATACTTTCCTGCTCCTCAGAGCCTCACACTCTTGACAATCCCCATCCTTTCCTACAGGGAAAGGCTCTCCTGATGCCCTTTCCCAGCCTTCCAGTGAGGTCTGGAGGCAGCTATAATGCAAGAACAGTGGTTYTACTTCCCTGAACTCCAAAAATAAAGTGGTCCACTCCTTCTCCTTTGCCCCAGAGATAACTTGGCTGTGTGGGTGAGGTGACATCCCAGCTGTGTCCCAAAAGCACACTCAGCATCTTCACTCTTGTACCAACAGCCACAGTTAAAGCTCTGTGTGCTCTGGCCTGGATCTTTAACTGAGTTACCATTAGAGATGTGTTAATCACTAATTACAGCCACCACACTTACAGKGCTTTACAATATTCTATATTATCATATTGCTATTGGTTAGAAAGTCAGCTAAAGGCAAGGGAGCATCCCAAGGGAATCTGCTCCTTCAGAAAACCTCTTTGAGTGGAGAGGATGAGAGGCTGCTGCTAACTCCAGTTAATTGTGTCTGTTTACT
>NW_026626760.1:0-1203 GCF_030028575.1 Malurus melanocephalus
TGGTCACTCCAGTGTCACTCCCAGTGGTCACTCCCAGTGGTCACTCCCTGTGGTCACTCCCTGTGGTCACTCCATTGGTCACCCCAGTGGTCACCCCCGTGGTCACCCCAGTGGTCACTTCCTGTGGTCACTCCATTGGTCACCCCAGTGGCCACTCCCGTGGTCACCACAGTGGTCACTCCCGTGGTCACCACAGTGGTCACCCCAGTGGTCACTCCAGTGGTCACCCCAGCAGTCACTCCATTGGTCATCCAATTGGTCACTCGAGCTGTCACTGTACTGATCACCCCGGTGGTCACTCCATTGGTCACTCCAGTGGTCACTCCTGTGGTCACCCAGCGGTCACTCCCGTGGTCACTCCATTGGTCACTCCCTGCAGTCACTCCCATTGGTCACCGCAGTGGTCACTCCATTGGTCACTCCCTGTGGTCACTCCCAATGGTGGTCCCACTCCCGTGGTCACCCCAGTGGTCACTCTAGTGGTCACTCCCATGGAGCGGTCACTGCATTGGTCACCCCAGCGGTCACTTGAGCGGTGACTCTGGTCACTTTGCTGTCACTCTGAGTGGTCACCCCACTGGTCACTCCCGTGGTCACTCCCGTGGTCACTCCCGTGGTCACTCCAGTGGTAACTCCCATAGGTCACTCCAGTGGTCACCCCAGCAGTCACTCCATTGGCCACCCCACTGGTCACTCCCAGTGGTCACTCGAGTGGTCACTGCAGTGGTCACTCTGAGTGGTCACTTTGCTGATCACCCCAGTGGTCACTGCAGTGGTCACTCCCGTGGTCACCCCACTGGTCACTCCAGTGGTCACTCGAGTGGTCACTGCAGTGGTCACTCTGAGTGGTCACTTTGCTGTCACTCTGAGTGGTCACCCCATTGGTCACCCCAGTGGTCACTCTGTGCAGTCACTCCACTGGCCACTCCAGTGGTCACTGCAGCGGTCACTCTGGTCACTTTGCTGTCACTCTGAGTGGTCACTGCAGTGGTCAGTCCACTGGTCACTGCAGTGGTCACTCCCGTGGTCACCCTGTTGGTCACCCCACTGGTCACCCCAGTGGTCACTGCAGTGGTCACTCGCCTGGCCACGATGGACACCTGGAAATCGTCCGTGCGGTCGAGGTACAGGAAACGCTCGTGGGGCTCGAGGGTCACCTCGAAACTGGGCAGGACTGCGGACAGAGTGGACACTGAGTGGACA
>NW_026626760.1:6033-7492 GCF_030028575.1 Malurus melanocephalus
TGGCATTGGGGGTGGCACCTCAGTGTCACCAAATTTTGGGGCATTTTTGGACATTTTTGGGTCGTTTCTTTGACATTTTGGAATTAAATTTTGGTCACTTTGGGGTCACTTTGGGGCCAATTTTCGGACATTTTTGGGTCATTTTAGGGTCACTTTTTGGCCACTTTGTGGTCAGTTTGTGGTCACTTTGGGGACAATTCGAGGTAATTTTGGGGTCATTCTGGGGACACTTTGGGGTCACTTTGGTGACATTTTTGGGTCATTTCGTGGCCATTTTTTGGTCACTTTGGGGTCACTCCAGGGTCACTTTTAGGGTCACTTTGTGGTCATTTTGGGGTCACTTTGGGGTCCCTTTTGGGGACACTTTTGGGGCCAATTTGGGGAAACTTTTGGGGTAAATTTTGGGACAATTTTTGGACATTTTTGGGTCATTTTGTTGTCACTTTTTGGTCACTTTGGGGACAAAGTTTTGGGGCAATTTTGGGACAATTTTTGGACATTTTTGGGTCATTTTGTGGCCAATTTTGGCCACTTTGGGGTCACTTTTGGGTCACTTTTGGGGTCACCTTTAGGGTCACTTTGCAGTCATTTTTGGGTCACTGTGAGGTCACTTTTGGGGTCACTTTAGGGTCACTTTTGGGGTCACTCTGGGGTCACTTTGGGGGTCATTTTGGGGACATTTGGTGACATTTTTGGGGTCACTTTTGGGACAATTTTCGGACATTTTTTGGGGTCACTTTGTGGTCATTTTTTGGGTCATTTCATGGCCACTTTTTGGTCACTTTGGGGTCACTTTGGGGTAACTTTTGGGTCACTTTGGAGTCATTTTGGGGTCACTTTGGGATCACTTTGTGGTCACTTTGTGGCCATTTTTTGGCCGCTTTGTGGTCACTTTGGGGTCACTTTGGGGTCACTTTGGGGTCACTCTGGGGTCATTTTGGGGTCATTTTGGGGTCACTTTTTGGGGTCATTTTGAGGACAATTTTTGGATATTTTTGGGTAATTTCTTTGACATTTTGGAATTAATTTTTGGTCTCTTTGGGGTCATTTTGGGGTCACTTTTGGGGTCACTCTGGGGTCACTTTGGGGACAATTTGTGGTCACTTTGGGGTCACTTTGGAGTCACTTTTGGGACAATTTTTGGACATTTTTTGGGTCACTTTGTGGTCACTTTTGGGGTCACTTTTGGGGACATTTTGCGGTCACTCTGTGGTCACTTTGTGGTCACTTTGGGGTCACTCTGGACTCACCTTGACCTCCACGATGACCGTCTTGGTGAGCGGCTGCATCAGATGGTCAACGGTGAAGAGACGGCAGAGAACTGGACATTGGGGACATTGGGGACATTGGGGACATTGGGGACATTGGGGACAGAGTGGACATTGGGGACATTGGGGACAGAGTGGACATTGGGGACATTGGGGACACTTTTGGGGTCACTCTGGGGTCACTTTGTGGT
>NW_026626761.1:0-2123 GCF_030028575.1 Malurus melanocephalus
TGGGATTTGTTTGGGATCTGTATGGGATGTGTCTGGGATCCATCTGGGAAGGTCCATTCCCTCTCCAGTGTCTGGGAAGGTTCCATTCCCACTCCAGCCCCTCCGTGCTCCCGCTCCAGCCAGGACCGCGCCTTTTCCCCAGGCCTCGCCTCCCTCCGGCGCATCCTGAGCCGGCTTTGGGGGTTCTGGATGAAGGAAAATATTCCAGACCCTTCCCCAAAGCCTCCCCCGCCCTTCCCGAGGGGCACAGGCGGCTCGGGGGGGTCCCCTCCCGCCGCGTCCCGAGGGACCCTCATGCATTAATAATGGCCACCGATCCGCCCGCCTTTGCTGACGGCATTTCTTCCAGCCGGGAGGAACAATCGCGCCGTAACCGGAGCCGGAGCGGGGCAGGCGGAGGGGCTCAGGTGTCCCCCGGGGACAGCGGGGTCACCGCCAGCGGCCCCGGCTCGTCTCGGCCACCGCGCGGGGCTGGATCCGGAGCGGTCTCGGGGTGTTCTGGATGTTCCCGGGGTGAAGGTGCCGGCAGCGGGCGCGGGGACAAAGCCGGGACGGGTGAGAATGTCCTGGTGCCACCGGGAGTAGAGCCCGGAGCGCCGGGATGTCCCCGTCTGTCACAGGGACCGTGGGGGTGGCACCGAGCGGAGCCCGGCGGGGGTGGCACCAACCAGAGCCTGAGGGTGATGGTGCCAAGGGACCCTTGGGGGTGGCACTCAGAGACCCTTGGGGGTGGCACTCAGAGCTTCATGAGGGTGGCAGCCAGGGATCCTTGGTGATGGCACCCAGACACTCCTGGGGATGGCACTCAGAGACCCTTGGGGATGGCACTCAGAGCTTCATGGGGGTGGCACCCAGGGATCCTTGGTGATGGCACCCAAAAACTCCTGGGGATGGCACCCAGAGCTTCACGGGGGTGGCACTCAGAGCCTGATGGTGATGGCACCCAGAGATCCTTGGGGGTGGCACCCAAAGACCCTTGGGGATGGCACCCAGAGACCCATAGGGGTGGCACCCAGAGCCTGATGGTGATGGTGCCAAGAGATCCTTGGGGATGGCACCCAGAGCTTCATGGGGATGGCACCCAGAGCTTCACGGGGGTGGCACTCAGAGACCCTTGGGGGTGGCACCCAGAGCTTCATGGGGTCACCCAGAGCTTCACCCAGATCCCAAAGGGACCGCACTGACCCGAACCAGATGGGAACAGCGTCCAGAGCCCAATGGAAATGGCACCCAAAACCCCGTAGGGATGGCACCCAAAATACCCCAGGGAGAGCACCCAGAGCCCCATGAGAACGACAGCCAAAATCCCTCGAGGATGGCATCCAGATCTCCACAGGGATGGTGACCAGAATTCCACAGGGATGGCACCCAGGGACCCTTAGGGATGGAGAGACCCTTGGGCGTGGCACCCAGATCTTCATGGGGGTGGCACTCAGAGCCTGATGGTGATGACACCCAGGGACCCTTAGGGGTGGCACCCAGAGTTTCATGGGGGTGGCACCCAGAGACCTTTGGGGTCACCCAGAGCTTCACCCAGATCCCAAAGGGACCGCACTGACCTGAACCAGATGGGAACAGCGGCCAGAGCCCAATGGAAATGGCACCCAAAATCCCATAGGGATGGCACCCAAAATACCCCAGGGAGAGCACCCAGAGCCCCGTGGGAATGACAGCCAAAATCCCTCAAGGATGGCACCCAAAATCCCGTAGGGATGGCACCCAAAACACCACAGGGAGAGCATCCAGAGATCCATGGAAATGACAGCCAAAATCCCTCGAGGATGGCACCCAGATCTCCACAGGGATGGTGACCAGAATTCCACAGGGATGGTGACCAGAATTCCACAGGGATGGCACCCAAACCCCTTAGGGATGGCACCCAAAATACCCCGGGGAGAGCACCCAGAGTCAACTGAGGATGGCACCCAGACCCCACAGGGATGTCACCCAAAACTCCTTGTGGGTGACACCCAGACTTCCAGAGGGATGGTGCTCAGAACTCCACAGGGGTGGCACCCAGACCCCCTTGGGGCTGGCACCCAATGGGAGTGGCACCCAAACTTTGGGATGGCACCCAGAGCCCCTTGGGGACAGCACCCAGAGCCCCTTGGGGACAGCACCCA
>NW_026626761.1:2948-5267 GCF_030028575.1 Malurus melanocephalus
GCTGGGCGCTGGTGACACTGGGGACAAGCCCCGTGCCAGCCGCTGTCACCTTCCCTGGGGCTGTCACAGCCCCAAAGCCACCCTGGGGTGCCCCAACTGCTCCCGCTCGCGCTCACCATTCCCCGCCCGCGTTATCCCAATTTTCACCCAAATTGGGGTGATCACCCAGGAACAGCCACTCGGCCTAATTACCATCCTTAATTAACAGGAACCTCACGCGTGATCAGTGAATACCTCGCTGTCCCTCATTTCCACCCCCCAAAATCCTAAAATTCCGCTTTGGTGCCGTGGCCGCGGTCACGGGAGGGCAGAGCCGGCAAGATGGAGAAGAAATCCTAAAAGTTGGAAAAAATCCCCAGGATCATCATCCCATAGCAGGGAGCGGGCACAACCACGTCCAACTGGGCATTCCCGGGTGGAAAATATCCCGGGATGGGTTTGGGATCGCAGCCGGGCCGGTGTCTGCTGGAGAAGGAATCCTAAAAATTGGAAAAAATCCCCAGGATCATCATCCCATCTGCAGGGAGTGAGCACAACCACGTCCAGCTCGGCATTCCCGGGTGGAAAATAGCTCGGGAACACCGGGATGGGTTTGGGATCGGATCCGTGCGATGCTGCCCGGTCCAGGGTGGTCCCTGCTGGAGAAGGAATCCTAAAATTTGGAAAAAATCCCCAGGATCATCATCCCATAGCAGGGTGGGGTCACAAACACTTCCAGCTCGGTATTCCCGGGTGGAAAATATCCCGGGAGGAAAATACCCCGGGAACACCTGGATGGGTTTGGGATCAGATCCGTGCAGATCCCAACCAGTCCCAGTGGATGCTCCCCGGTCCAGGGTGAAGGAGAAGGAGAAAGAATCCTAAAAATTGGGAAAAATCCCCAGGATCATCATCCCATCTGCAGGGAGTGGGCACAAACACCCCCAGTTGGGCATTCCCGGGTGGAAAATACCCCGAGAACATCAGGGTGGGTTTGGGATCGCAGCCGGGCCGGTGTCTGGTGGAGAAGGAATCCTAAAAATTGGGAAAAATCCCCAGGATCACCATCCCATCTGCAGAGAGTGGTACAACCACCCCCAGTTGGGCATTCCCGGGTGGAAAATATCCCGGGATGGGTTTGGGATCCGTGCGGATCGCAGCTGGGACGGTGTCTGCTGGAGAAGGAATCCTAAAAATTTGGAAAAAAAATCCCCAGGATCATCATCCCATCTGCAGGAAGTGGGCACAACCACTCCCAGCTCGGCATTCCCGGGTGGAAAATATCCCGGGATGGGTTTGGGATCGGATCCGTGCGGATCGCAGCCGGTCCCGGTGGATTTTGGACCGGGGTGGTCCCTTCTGGAGAAGGAATCCTAAAAATTGGGAAAAATCCCCAGGATCATCACTCCATCTGCGGGGCGGGGGCACAACCACCTCCAGCTCGGCATTCCCGGGTGGAAAATATCCCGGGATGGGTTTGGGATCGGACCCGTGCGGGTCCCAATCGGTCCTGGTTGGTGCTCCCCGGTCCAGGGTGAAGGAGAAGGAGAAAGAATCCTAAAAATTGGGAAAAATCCCCAGGATCATCATCCCATCTGCAGGGTGGGAGCACAAACACTTCCAGCAGGGCTTTCCCGGGTGGAAAATATCCCGGGAATGGTTTGGGATCAGATCCGTGCGGATCGCAGCCGCACCCGGTGGATTTTGGACCGGGGTGGTCCGTCCTGGAGAAAGAATCCTAAAAATTGGGAAAAATCCCCAGGATCATCATCCCATCTGCAGGGCGGGGGTACAAACACTTCCAGCAGGGCTTTCCCGGGTGGAAAATATCCCGGGATGGGTTTGGGATCAGATCCGTGCGATGCTGCCCGGTCTCCCCTGCTGGAAAAGGAATCCTAAAAATTGGAAAAACCCCCAGGATCACCATCCCATCTGCAGGGCGGGGGCACAAACACCTCCAGCTCGGCATTCCCGGGTGGAAAATATCCCGGGAATTGTTTGGGATCGGATCAGTGCGGGTCCCAATCGGTCCTGGTTGGTGCTGCCCGGTCCAGGGTGGTCCCTGCTGGAGAAGGAATCCTAAAATTTGGAAAAAATCTCCAGGATCATCACCCCATCAGCAGGGCGGGGGCACAACCACCCCCAGTTGGGCATTCCCGGGTGGAAAATATCCCGGGATGGGTTTGGGATCTGTCCCGGGTGTTCCCCGCCAGCCCAAACAGCAGCCACATCTCAAGGTATATACAGATTTTATTTTTAAAAATAAAAAAAAAAAAATCAGTTTACAGTTCTTTCGTTACACGCAGCTATCGGAGAGGCTCTACCCGGACGAGAGGCGGC
>NW_026626762.1:0-2890 GCF_030028575.1 Malurus melanocephalus
ATTCTCTACTTGCCTTGCCATCAGTGATTGCAGAAAAACAGCCAGATCATTCCTCAGAGGAAAGGGTCTTGTCCTCCTGTTGTAGAGTGAGCCTTCATTCCCCTCATCTCAGGAATAGAAATGACAATTCTTTATTTATGTCGTGAAAACCATCCCAATTCAGTCCAGGACCACTGCCTTGACCAGTTGGAGGTGCCCAGGGAAGAAGAAAAGAATAAAGGGAAGACAGAATAACCTGCTCACCACTCCCCCACTGCACCCTTCTATCTCCCAGGAATTTCAGTCTCACTGGTGTCCTGAGCAAGAAGGGCGTGTTGTTTCCAGTCACCCCTGAGATGATTGTTTTCATCTATTTTTCTAGTTATTTTTCTTCTGAATCACTTCAATATCTGAGCCATGGCATCCCCTGGCAAAGAATCTCATAGAAACGGAGGAAACTAGAAGTGGAGATTGATTATTTCATTGGTTTTTAATTCAAGGGCTTAATTTGAAGTGGTCACATTCTTATACAAGGAATCATGGAGCAACTGAACCCCACTGCTTTTCCACATTTGATGTTCTGCCCATTTGTATGTCAAATTTGAATCAGAAGGACTGAGCATGAAAAACTTTGAGATATCTTTGCAAGGTGCACAAACCCCTTCCTTCACACTCCTTCAGGAATAATGGAAGCTGTCAGAAATGAAGGCTCCATTAAAGTGATATTCTCTGCAATGGAAGTAATGTTTTTGAGGGGTTTTTAACCTTATTTCTTTATTTTTGAGATCTCTTTGTGGCTGAATTAAGCTGCAGGTGTTTGGGACACAGAAGTGGATGTAACAACTGAAGCCAGAATGCCAGAACACCAAAAAGAAGGTGGGGGTTTTGTGGGTTTTTTTGGAAAATATTGAGGAACCTTCACAGTTCTGTGTGTGAAGGTTTTGGATTTTTTTTTTTTTTTTTTATCTCTGTGCCCTGCCGTTTCCCTCAGCTCCACTCACCTGCCTCATGCACATTCTTTGATTCTGATTTCGTGTTGAGCCCATGTCTCTCCTCTGGATTTGACCTTGGTGCCTGAGCTTCACATTTTATTCCCACAACCACCACTGAGAGGCATGGAAGAATCCCAGCAGGAGCCAGTCCACCCTGGGCCAGAACTTCTGAAGGGTCCTGTTCCTTTATTCCCCTCTTCTCCCCAGCCCCTGCTATAATCTCATGGCTCCTTCTCTTTCTTCCCTTCCTACTTGCCTTCCTACTTGTCCCTCTTTTTTTTTTTTTTCCCTGGGGTGAATCAGCTGCTCCTTCCCCAATTTTTCCTTCTGCCTGGTTAATTTTGAGGGATTTTTAGGAGCTGACTCAGATCAGCAAAGGATCTGAAGGGCACCAAGGCTCAGGTGTGGCAGCAGGAGAAGGGAGAAACACCTCCTTTTCTTTCAGTTCCTTCATTGGCTCCAGAATGGCTGAGGACTGAATTATTCAGTCATTTATCACAGCTGCAATGTGACAAAACATACATTTTGTTTGTGCCACCACTTAAAAACTGAATGGGTTTGCACATTCTTCTACTGTGGGATTTACTGCCCAGGTTTGCTTTGAATATTCATCCTGGACTGGCTGCTCAAAGAGAGGAAGAAGTTTTGGTTGTCATCCTGCATTTATAAAGTGCGCAGTTAAGGAGATGAGTTCTTAAACATTGATAAGTGGGAAAGGAAAAAGAAGCTTTGCAGAGGAAAACAACTTCTCTAGGTCTGTGTATCTGCTTCCTCTGTTTTCAGCCGGGACAGCAGCAGGGACATCCAACAGCAGGGATGGAAAAGATGCATCACTGAGACCTTTCCTGAGCTCAGCAGCCCGAGGGCAGCACAGGGAGACCAAACCATCACACCAGGTAGCCAGGTAGCCTTTTTGATTCATTRAACTGCCTGCACAGCAGATGTTTTGTGTGATGGACAATTATCCAATGGCTTTGTTACTGCCTGCATCTCTGAGTTGCACTGTAAATTGCATTAAACACATGGTTTTGAAATGTGCTGGAAATGCAGTGAAGTAAGCAAGGCAGTGGTAAAGGTGTAGTGCTTCCCCTTCTCAGATGACAGGGCAATCAAGGAAACATTTTCTAGTAAGGCAATTTGAACAGCTTGTTTTGGAGAATTACAGTCAAAAAAGGAATTGGATGTTCTAAGGATGGATCAGCTCCAGCCAAGGCCCACAGCTCCCAACAGAGGTCTCTCAAATGACAAGGTGTGAAGAGATGCTGAGAATCTTTAGTATAATTAGGGAAGGAATTGTTTCAGTAATTTGTTTAAAACACAGCTTAGTTTGTTTAGACCAAGGGAGTGTGAACAGCCCAGCATGGTTAAAAAGCCCCTTTCCATTTTACACACAGGTGTATTCCAGTGAAATCAGAGTAAATAGCCAAGGTTTGCATCACTAGACAGCAGGCAGGACATTTCACCCCTGGAGGAAGAGGAATCTGGATACTTTAGGGAGCCCTGAGGAGCACAAAAACTGCATTTGAGCCCACACTCACAATTCATTTCACTGTCTGTCTGATGAAGCAAGGGACATGTAGCATCAGTCAACTCTGCAAACATGAATCCCCTCTACAAACACAGAACTGCCTTTCAGCATTCTTGTGCAGGGTTTGAATTTTCTGTCAATGTAAAACTCAGAGAAAATAGATAATTAGCCCCAAAACCACCTATACACTTGAACTAGTACACTAATTTAAATGAAATAGAAGTACCTTAGATATTAAAGCTGTTTTTCTAGATAATCCATCAAAATCAATGTGATGTAGTGTCTGGATCCTAATTAAAGTCAAAACCACATCCATGGCTATATGCATTCATGAGTTCATCTTGTCACCTCAGCATTAATTCTAAAACAGGAATAGCTGAGTCCTGGTTTA
>NW_026626762.1:4030-5269 GCF_030028575.1 Malurus melanocephalus
TAAATCTTTACCTGTGCCATGAGCCACAAGTTGTGCCTGATTCAGGGTCTCAGCTCCAACAGCAGCCTGTGCTCATCAGCAGGTGCAGGATGTCCATTGCTGATGTCCATCAGAAATAATCCTAATTATGGCCTAGCTGGAAACTTTTTAAACAGAAACTTTCTATCCCTTCTGAAGTGCTCCTGATTTCACTTTGTATGTTTTCATTGTTTATTTTTTATCACCTGAGGAAACTAACCCAGGAGGGACAATAACTGTGTCACAGAGAAACACAGCGGACATTATTTGTGTATTTCCGTAGTAGGAGCGATCTGCATTTGTTCTGGTGCTTCAGGTTTTAAGTTAGCTGCAAAATTTGAAGTTTCTTTCACATGAATTGCTATTAGTTTCATTTCTAAGGAGAGTGGAAATCATTCCAGCTTCTGCATTTYGTTKTTTTGGGGATTTACAGRTGTCTCTGTATAGAAAGGTGATTCTTCTGATAACCAATGATGGACAGAAGATTGTCATGGGAGATGCCTTGAGGCGTGATGTGGTGCTTAGCTGGAAATGTCTAACCTGTGATCCTGCTGAGGAACAGCAGTTTTCTTCATTTTCTCTTTTCCACCCCAGAAATCATTCACACAGGATATCTGCACCATCAGGTGTTTTCAAAAGCAGAATTAGGTATCAGTGAGAGCACCTTAGAACTTCCCTGAAAACCTTGTATTTGGTGGAATAAAGGTTATCACTCATATTCTCCCTCTCTTCCTCATTAAAAGGTTGAATAGGATGTATTCCCCAACTTTCAAAAGTGTTAAAAAACCACCCAAACACTCATGTTTTATTTCATCCCTCATGTTTCAGGCCCACATACATGAGGAAAACGCACTCACAGCCTGTCATGATCCTCTGGATTTCTTGGCTTTTTTACTGGGCCTCTAAAATGAGACAGACATTACTGAAAAGGAGTTTTTTACTTTTCTACATCAACCTGTGGAAATTGTACTCATTAAACAGACTGAGTCCACACGTTGATAAGGGAAACAGAAATTTAACTCTCACCTCTTCAAAAGGAAAGCCACATTCCTCCCACAGCAACTGGTAACCTTTGATCTGTATTGACTTCCTGAGATGTGCAAAAGAGTTGGTTTTGTCCAAAATGTGATTATTTTTCTTCTCTTTAGTTTGTCTAATGAAAACATTACTTATATCTTTAGAAAATCCTGGCTAGACAACACTGTAAATTAAAGGATAAAA
>NW_026626763.1:0-1458 GCF_030028575.1 Malurus melanocephalus
GGGGACAGGTGGTGCCTCTCAAAGGGCACCTGGAGGTGCTTCCAGGTGGCACAAAAGCGTCTCCAGGTGAGGGGGGCACGCCACTGAGGGAGCTCAGGTGAGTTCAGGTGAGCCCAGGGTGGGTCAGGACAGGTGAGCTCAGGGTGGGTGAGCCCAGGGTGGGGCAGGACAGGTGAGCTCAGGGTGGGTTGGCTCAGGTGAGCTCAGGGCAGGTGAGCTCAGGTGAGTCCAGGGTCAGTGAGCTCAGGTGAGGCCAGGAAGGTCAGCACAGGTGAACCCAGGGTGGGTGAGCTCAGGTTGGCTCAAGACAGGTGAGTTCAGGTGACCTCAGGTGAGTTGAGGGTCAGTAAGCTCAGGTGAGCTCAGGTGAGCTGAGGGTGGATTAGAACAGGTGAGCTCAGGTGAGCTCAGGGTGGGCCAGCACAGGTGAGCTCAGGGTGGGTTGGCTCAGGTGAGCTCAGGTGAGCTCAGGGTGGGTTGGCTCAGGTGAGCTCAGGGTAGGCCAGGACAGGTGAGCTCAGGGTAGGCCAGCACAGGTGAGCTCAGGTGTGAACCCCCCCCAGGTGACCCTCCCAGGTGTTTCCAGGTGAGCTCAGGTGTTTCCCCCCCCAGGTGACCCTCCCAGGTGTTTCCAGGTGAGCAGAGGTGTTCCCCCCCAGGTGTACCTGGGCAGGGCAGGTACTCACGTCAGCCAGGGGCGCGGGGGGGTCGGGCTGGTGGCTCGGGGACCCAGTGCTGGGGACAGAGGGACACGGTCACTGATACTGGGGATACTGGGGAAACTGGGGATACTGGGGATACTGGGACACGGTCACTGATACTGGGGATACTGGGGATACTGGGGATACTGGGGATACTGGGGATACTGGGACATGGTCACTGATACTGGGAACACTGGGGATACTGAGAACACTGGAGATACTGGGACACAGTCACTGATACTGGGGAAACTGGGGATACTGGGGAAACTGGGGATACTGGGGATACTGGGACAGAGAGACACGGTCACTGATACTGGGGATACTGGGACATGGTAACTGGCGATACTGGGAACATTGGGACAGAGGGACACAGTTAGTGGGGATACTGGGAACACTGGGATACTGGGGATACTGGGGATACTGGGGATACTGGGGATACTGGGACACAATCACTGATACTGGGGATACTGGGGATACTGGGGATACTGGGACATGATCACTGATACTGGGGATACTGGGACAGGAGGACACGGTCACTGATACTGGGGATACTGGGACATGGTAACTGGCGATACTGGGGACACTGGGACAGAGGGACACGGTTAGTGGCGATACTGGGGATACTGGGAACACTGGGATACTGGGGATACTGGGACATGGTCACTGAGGATACTGGGGATACTGGAACAGAGAGACACGGTCACCAGGATACTGGGGACACTGGAAGTACTTTAACTGGGATACTGGTGACACTGTC
>NW_026626763.1:2576-5678 GCF_030028575.1 Malurus melanocephalus
ACCTGCACACACCTGGGCAGCACACACACACCTGCACACATCTGGGCAGCACACACACACCTGCACACACCTGGGACACCCTTCTCCAGGTACAAAAGCACCTTCTCCACCCCCAGCTTTGCCTGCAGGTGCAATCACCTTGGGCAAAGCTTTCCCAGCAGCCCAGGTGAGCCAGGTGTGCCAGGTGAAACAGGTGCCCCAGGTCCGCCAGGTGCACCAGGTGTGACAGATATTGCTCCACCCCTCACCTGGGCTGTGTCAGCTCCACCCCCTCACCTGGGCTGGGTCAGCTCCACCCCCTCACCTGGGTATTGCAGGTGCCCCAGGTGCGCCAGGTGTGGCAGGTGGGGCAGATGAGGCAGGTGAGGCAGGTGTGCCAGGTGAGAAAAGTGTGTCAGGTGAACCAGGTGCGCCAGGTGAAGCAGGCGAGCCAGGTGCAACAGGTGAGCCAGGTGCCCCAGGTGCACCAAGTAAGGCAGGTGAGGCAGGTGCCCCAGGTGTGCCAGATGCAGCAGGTGAGTCAGGTGCATCAGCTGTGCCAGGTATGCCAGGTACCCCAGGTGTGCCAGTTGCGGCAGGTGCCCCAGACAGCCAGGTGAGGTAGGTGCCCCAGGTGAGGCAGCTGCCCCAGGTGAGGCAGATGCTCCAGGTGCCCCAGGTGAGGCAGGTGTGCCAGGTGGCCCAGGTGCACACGTGCCCCAGGTGCCCAGGTGAAGCAGGTGAGACAGGTGAGGCAGGTCAGGGAGGTGCCCCAGCTGCCCCAGGTGAGGCAGGTGCCCCATGTGCCCCAGGTGCCAGGTGAGGCTCACCTCGGTGAGGATGGTGGTCTCGTACGAGGGTTGATATTTCTCCTTCTCCTGGGCCGTTCTCTTCTCCATCTTCTCCCGATCCGTCTTCTGCTTCCGGTCAGCGCCTTTGGGCTGTGGGGACAGGTGGGACAGGTGTGGGATGTGCAGGTGGAACAGGTGTGACAGGTGTGGGATGTGCAGGTGGGACAGGTGACACGGGTGTGTGGAAAGCGCAGGTGACTCAGGTGATTCAGGTGATATGGGTGACACAGGTGGCTCAGGTGTGTGGGAAACACGCAGGTAACAGAGGTGGCACAGGTGACATGGGGGACAGAAGTGACAGAGGTGACTCAAGCGACACAGGTGAAACAGGTGACTTAGGTGACACAGATGACACGGGTGACAGAGGCGACAGGTGAGACAGGCGACACAGGTGACAGGTAACACAGGTGGCACAAGTGACACAGGTGGCACAGGTGAGAGGTGACGGGTGACTCAGGTGACATGGATGACACAGGTGACACAGGTGGCTCAGGTGTGTGGCAATGCGCAGGTGGGACAGGTGACACAGGTGACGCAGGTGACATGGGTGACATGGGTGACACAGGTGACACAGGTGACTCAGGTGGCACAGGTGACTAAGGTGACTCAGGTGACATGGGTAACACAGGTGACACAGGTGACTCAGATAACACCGGTGACACAGATGACTCAGGTGACACACACAGGTGACACAGGCGACACAGATAACACAGATAACACCGGTGACTCAGATGACTCAGGTGACACAGGTGACATATGTGACACAGATGACACAGATGACATAGATAACACAGGTGGCACAGATGACACAGGTGACACAGGTAACACAGATAACAGATTACACAGATGGCACAGATAAGACAGGTGACACTACTAACATCAGTGACACAGATAACACAGGTAACTCAGATAACTCAGGTGGCAGAGGTAGCACAGATGACACAGATAACACAGGTGACACAGATGACTCAGGTGACACACACAGGTGACACAGATAACACAGATGACTCAGGTGACACAGATGACTCAGGTGACACACACTGGTGACACAGATAACACTGGTGACACAGATAACACAGGTGACACATGCAGGTGACACAGATGACTCAGGTGACACACACAGGTGACACAGATAACACAGGTGACACAGATGACTCAGGTGACACAGATGACTCAGGTGACACACACTGGTGACACAGATAACACTGGTGACACAGATAACACCAGTGACACATGCAGGTGACACAGATGACTCAGGTGACACACACAGGTGACACAGATAACACTGGTGACACAGATGACACAGGTGACACACACAGGTGGCACAGATAACACAGGTGACACAGATGACACAGGTGACACACACAGGTGGCACAGATAACACCGGTGACACAGATAACACAGGTGACACACGCAGGTGACACAGATGACTCAGGTGACACACACAGGTGACACAGATAACAGAGATGACACAGATGACTCAGGTGACACAGATGACTCAGGTGACACACACAGGTGACACAGATAACACTGGTGACACAGATAACACAGGTGACACAGATGACTCAGGTGACACAGGTGACTCAGGTGACACACACAGGTGACACAGGTAACACAGGTGACACAGATAACTCATGTGACACAGATGACACAGGTGACACACACAGGTGGCACAGATAACACAGGTGACACAGATGACTCAGGTGACACACACAGGTGACACAGATAACTCAGGCGACACAGGTGACACAGATGACTCAGGTGACACGCACAGGTGACATAGATAACACAGGTGACACAGATGACTCAGGTGACACAGATAACAGAGGTGACACAGATAACACAGATGACACAGGTAGCACAGGTAACACCGGTGACACAGATAACACAGGTGACACAGGTAACACAGGTGACACAGGTGACTCAGGTGACACACACAGGTGACACAGATGACTCAGGTGACACAGATGACACACAGGTGACTCAGGTGATACACACAGGTGACACAGATAACACAGGTGACACAGGTGACACACAGAGGTGACACAGATAACACAGGTGACACAGATGACTCAGGTGACACAGATGACACACAGGTGACTCAGGTGATACACACAGGTGACACAGATAACACAGGTGACACAGATAACACAGGTGACACAGGTGACTCATGTGACACAGGTGGCACAGATTACACAGGAGACACAGGTGACAGATGACACAGATGACTCAGATGACACACACAGGTGACACAGATAACACAGGTGACACA
>NW_026626764.1:0-3174 GCF_030028575.1 Malurus melanocephalus
TGGACTCCGGACAGGGTGTGGTCAGTGCAGTGCACTCCAGACAGGGTGTGGTCAGTGCAGTGGACACCGGACAGGGTGTGGTCAGTGCAGTGGACATCGGACAGGGTGTGGTCAGTGCAGTGCACTCCGGACAGGGTGTGGTCAGTGCCACGGACTCCGGACAGGGTGTGGTCAGTGCAGTGGACACCGGACAGGGTGTGGTCAGTGCAGTGCACTCCGGACAGGGTGTGGTCAGTGCAATGGACACCGGACAGGGTGTGGTCAGTGCAATGGACTCCGGACAGGGCTCGGCCGTGTGGACGGCGCTCAGGTCATCGTTGGGGTCATCGTCGTGTCCAGTGTCCACCTCGGGGTCATCCTCGGGGTCATTGATGGGTCCAGTGTCCACCTCGGGGTCATCATTGTGTCCAGTGTCCACTCTGGGGTCATTGATGGGTCCAGTGTCCACCTCGGGGTCATCATTGTGTCCAGTGTCCACTCTGGGGTCATCGCCGTGTCCAGTGTCCACTCTGGGGTCAGTGTCCACCTCGGGGTCATCCTCGAGGTCATCGATGGCTCCAGTGTCCACTCTGGGGTCATCGTCGTGTCCAGTGTCCACCTCGGGGTCATCATTGGGGTCATTGATGGCTCCAGTGTCCACCTCGGGGTCATCGTCGGGTCCAGTGTCCACTCTGGGGTCAGTGTCCACCTCGGGGTCATCGTCGTGTCCAGTGTCCACTCTGGGGTCATCGTCGTGTCCAATGTGCACCTCGGGGTCATCGCCATGTCCAGTGTCCACTCTGGGGTCATCAATGGGTCCAGTGTCCACTCTGGGGTCATCGATGGATCCAGTGTCCACTCTGGGGTCATCGTGTCCAGTGTCCACTCTGGGGTCATCGTCGTGTCCAGTGTCCACTCTGGGGTCATCATCGTGTCCAGTGTCCACCTCGGGGTCATCAATGGGTCCAGTGTCCATCTCGGGGTCATCGTCGTGTCCAGTGTCCACTTCGGGGTCATCAATGGGTCCAGTGTCCACTCTGGTGTCATTTTTGGGGTCATCCTCATGTCCAGTGTCCACTCTGGGGTCATCAATGGGTCCAGTGTCCACTCTGGGGTCATCAGTGGGTCCAGTGTCCACTCTGGGGTCAGCAATGGGGTCAGTGTCCACTCTGGGGTCATCGTTGTGTCCAGTGTCCACCTCGGGGTCATCATCGTGTCCAGTGTCCACTCTGGGGTCATCATTGGGGTCATCGTCATGTCCAGTGTCCACTCTGGGGTCCGCAGTGGGGTCAATGTCCACCTCGGGGTCATCGCTGCGGCCATCACCGGGGTCATCAGGGTCACGGCCACGCCCCCCGGGCAGCGGTCAGCGCTCTCCGGCCACGGAGCGGTCACTGCGCTGTGAACTCTGCGGCCGCCGCTTCTCCGGCCGCGGGAACCTCCGGGTCCACCTGCGGCGACACCGACCCCGCGGCCACCGACAGGTCAGTGGTCACTCAGTGGTCACTTAGGGGTCACTCAGTGGTCACTTAGGGGTCACTGGGGGTCACTGGGGGGTCACCGGGGTGGCCGGAGGGGCGGGGGGGGGTCAGCGGGTCAAGGTTTGGGCGAGTGGTCAGTGTGTGGTCAGTGGTCACTGGGTGCTCACTCGGTGGTCAGTGTGGGCAGTGGGTGGTCATTGCTCAGCATTGGTCAGTGGTCACTGGGTGGTCACTCCAGGGGTCAGTGGGTGGTCACTGGGTGGTCATTGGGTGGTCAGTGGGTCAGCTATTGTCAGTGGTCAGTGGATGATCACCCCAGTGGTCAGTGGATGGTCACTCCAGGGGTCAGTGGTCAGTGGGTGGTCACCCCAATGGTCAGTGGGTGGTCATTGTGGTGGTCAGTGTGGTCACCCCAATGGTCAGTGGGTGGTCAATGGTCGGGGGTGGTCACTGGGTGGTCCTTGCTCAGCATTGGTCAGTGGGTCACTGGATGGTCACTCCAGGGGTCACTGGATGGTCACTGGGTCAGCTATTGTCAATGGTCAGTGGTCAGTGTGGTCACCCCAGTGGTCACTGGGTGGTCACTGGGTCAGCTACTGTCAATGGTCAGTGGTCAGTGGGTGGTCACCCCGGTGGTCAGGGGGTGGTCACAGCATTGGTCAGTGGTCACTGGGTGGTCACTGGGCCAGCTATTGTCAGTGGTCAGTGGGTGGTCAGTTTGGTCACCCCAGTGGTCACCCCAATGGTCACTGGGTGGTCAGGGCGTGGTCAGTGTGGTCACTGGGTGGTCACTGGGTGGTCACTGGGTGGTCAATGGGTCAGCTGCTGTCAATGGTCAGTGGTCAGTGTGATCACTGGGTGGTCAGTGGTCAGTGGGTGGTCACCCCGGTGGTCAGGGGGTGGTCACAGCATTGGTCAGTGGTCACTGGGTGGTCAGTGGGTGGTCACGGGGTGGTCAGTGGGTCAGCTGTTGTCAATGGTCAGTGGTCAGTGGGTGGTCAGTGTGGTTAGTGTGGTCACTCCAGTGGTCACTGGGTGGTCACTGGGTCAGCTATTGTCAATGCTCTGTGGTCAGTGTGGTCACCCCAGTGGTCAGTGGTCAGTGGGTGGTCACTCCAGGGGTCAGTGGGTGGTCACTGGGTGGTCACTGGGTAGTCACTGGGTGGTCACTGGGTGGTCAGTGTGGTCACTCCAGTGGTCACTGGGTGGTCATTGGGTGGTCACTGGGTGGTCACTGGGTGCTCAGGGCGTGGTCAGTGGTCACTGGGTGGTCACTGGGTCTACTATTGTCAATGGTCAGTGGTCAGTGTGGTCACCCCAGGGGTCACTGGGTGGTCATTGGGTGGTCATTGCTCAGCAGTGGTCAGTGGTCAGTTTGGTCACCCCAGTGGTCACTCCAGGGATCACTGGGTGGTCACTGGGTGGTCACTGGGTGGTCACTGGGTCAGCTACTGTCAATGGTCAATGGTCAGTGTGGTCACTGGGTGGTCAGCGGTCAGTGGGTGGTCACCCCGGTGGTCAGGGGGTGGTCACAGCATTGGTCAGTGGTCACTGGGTGGTCACTGGGTGGTCACTGGGTGGTCACTGGGTGGTCACTGGGTCAGCTGCTGTCAGTGGTCACTGTGGTCACTCTCTGTCTCTGGTCACTCCCCAGGTCCCACCGGAACTGACCACGCCCCCTCCACCGTCGGCCACGCCCCCTTTGCCCCACCCC
>NW_026626764.1:4274-5598 GCF_030028575.1 Malurus melanocephalus
AAAATGGCGCGAGTTGCCGTGGCAACGGAACGCGCGGGAAATGCCCGGTTCCAAAATGGCGGCTTTGCCCTCAGAGGGGCGGGGCCGGCGCGCTAAAAACCGGGAATTAAAAATATAAAATAAAATAAAAAAAAACGGTTTATCTGGGAATAAATCGCCCGGGAATGCTCGGGGTTGCTATGGAAACCCACAGTAAAAAATGGCGCGGGTTGCTATGGAAACGCTGTGGGTGCCAGCAGTAAAAATGGCGGGGGTTGCTATGGAAACGCTGTGGGTGCCCACATTAAAAATGGCGGGGTTGCTATGGAAACGCTGCGGGTGCCCACAGTAAAAATGGCGGGGTCGCTATGGAAATGCCAGCACTAAAAATGGCGGGGGTTGCTATGGAAATGCAGGAAATGCCCACATTAAAGATGGCGGCGTCGCTATGGAAATGCAGGAAATGCCCACAGTAAAAATGGCGGGGTTGCTATGGAAACCCACAGTAAAAATGGCGGGGTTGCTATGGAAACGCTGTGGGTGCCCACAGTAAAAATGGCGGGGGTTGCTATGGAAACGCTGTGGGTGCCCACACTAAAAATGGCGGGGGTTGCTATGGAAACGCTGAGGGTGCCCACATTAAAAATGGCGGGGTTGCTATGGAAATACAGGAAATGCCCACAGTAAAAATGGCGGCGTCGCTATGGAAATACAGGAGATGCCCACAGTAAAAATGGCGGGGGTTGCTATGGAAATGCCAGCACTAAAAATGGCGGGGGTTGCTATGGAAATACAGGAGATGCCCACAGTAAAAATGGCGGGGGTCGCTATGGAAATGCAGGGAATGCCCACACTAAAAATGGCGGGGGTTGCTATGGAAACGCTGCGGGTGCCCACACTAAAAATGGCGGGGGTTGCTATGGAAATGCCCACAGTAAAAATGGCGGGGGTTGCTATGGAAACGCGGTGGGTGCCCACAGTGAAAATGGCGGCGTCGCTATGGAAATACAGGAAATGCCCACAGTAAAAATGGCGGTGGTTGCTATGGAAATACAGGAAATGCCCACATTAAAGATGGCGGGGTCGCTATTGAAATACAGGGAATGCCCACAGCAAAGATGGCGGGCGCGGCTTCACCGAACCCTGACGCGTTTCCGGTTCCGGCGGCGCGGAGCGGGAGCGGCGGGAGGATCGCGCTCTGTCGCGCTCTGTCGCTCTCTGTCGCTCTCTGTCGCGCTCTGTCGCGATAGAGCCGCCATCGGCGCCATGTCGGACACCTGGAGCTCCATCCAGGCCCACAAGAAGCAGTTGGATTCGCTCCGGGAGCGGCTGCAGCGCCGCAGGA
>NW_026626765.1:0-1277 GCF_030028575.1 Malurus melanocephalus
CCTCAAAATTCCCCCAAATCCCACAAAATCTCAAAAACCCCAAAATCTCAAAAGCCCCAAAACTCCAAATCTCAAAATCCCAAAAACCCCCAAAATCCCCAAATCCCAAAATTTGAAAAATCCCAAAACCCCAAAAGCTCCAAAATCCCAAAAATCTCAAAATTCCCCAAAATCCCCCAAAATCCCAAAAATCCTAAAGTCCCCAAATCTTGAAAATCCTTAAAATCCCAAAATTTGAAAAATCCCAAAACCCCAAAATCCTTAATTCCCAAAAATCCCCAAATCCTCAAAATACCCCAATCCAAACCCCACAAATCCCAAAAATCCCCAAATTGCAAAAATCCCAAAAATCTGAAATCCTAAAAATCCTCAGAATCCCAAAAATCCCCCAAATCCCCCAAATCCCCAAATCCCAAAATCCGCAAAACCCCAAAAATCCTAAAAATTCCAAAAAAAATTAAAAAAAAAAATCCCAAAATCCCCTAAATGGATCCCGGATAATCCCAAATTTTCCCTGCAGGATTTGGGGTCGGCGTCGGCCCCACGGATCCGATCCCATGGAATTCCCGAAGTTTTAGGATTTTCCGGAGAAAATTCCCGAAAATTCCTGAAAATTCCCGATGTTCCCGTGAGCAAAACTGAGGTGAGCGATTTGGGGATTTTGGGAGTTTTGGGATTTTTTTTGGGAATTTTAGGATTTGGGGAATTGGGGGAATTTGGGGATTTTGGGGATTTGGAGAATTTGAGATTTGGGATTTTTTGGGATTTGGGAATTTGGGGAATTTTTGGGATTTTTTTTTTGAGATTTTCAGGATTCGGGCATTTTCAGGATTTGGGAATTTTGGGGATTGGGGAATTTTGGAATTTGGGGATTTTTGGGATTTTTGGGGATTTTGGGGAATTGTGGGAATTATGGGATTTAGGGAATTTTTGGGATTTTTTTGGGATTTGAGAATTTTGGGGACTTGGGAATTTCAGAAATTTGCGATTTCTGGGAGTTTTGGGAATTTGGGGAATTCTGGGATTTTGGGGGATTTTGGGATTTTTGGGATTTTTTTGGGATTTGGGGAATTGGGGGAATTTGGGGATTTGAAGAATTTCAGATTTGGGATTTTTTGAGATTTGGGAATTTGGGGATTTGGGGAATTTTTGGGATTTTTTTTGGGATTTTTGGGATTTGGAAATTTTGGGGATTGGGGAATTTTGGGATTGGGGAATTTGGGATTTGTGGAAAATATGGGATTTTTGGGGATTGGGGAATTTTAGGAATTTTGGGA
>NW_026626765.1:2812-4896 GCF_030028575.1 Malurus melanocephalus
TAAACTGATCCTAAATCTGAGCCTAAATTGATCCTAAACTGATCCTGATCCTAAACCTGATCCTAAACCTGGTCCTGATCCTAAACTGATCCTAAACTGATCCCAAACCCCAAACCCCGAACCCCGAAAATGGAAAGGATCGGCGCGTGACCCCATAAACAGGTACAGGATCCTAAACTGAGCCTAAACCTGAGCCTAAAATGAGCCTAAACCTAAACCTAAACCTGATCCTGATCCTAAACTGATCCCAAACCCTGAACCCCGAAAACGAAAGGGATCGGATTGTGACCCTATAAACAGATACGGGATCCTAAACTGATCCTAAACCTAAACCTAAACCTGATCCTGATCCTAAATTGATCCTAAACTGATCCCAAACCTCGAGCCCTGAAAACGAAAGGGATCGGCGTGTGACGCTGATTCCAATCCCGATCCCCATCCCGATCCCAGTCCAGAGTGATCCCAATCCTGATCCAAGTCCAGAGCATTCCCGATCCCAAACCGAGTTTGGAGCAATCAGTCTCAATCCGGGCCTGGAGCCATTCTCGATCCTGATCCTGATCCTGATCTTGATCTGTTCCCAATCCTGATCCTGATCCAGAGCCATTCCCCATCCTGATCCTGAACCATATACCAATCCTGATCCTGAGCCATTCCTGATCCATTCCGGGATTCATTCCTGATCCATTCCTGATCCATTCCGGGATCCATTCCGGGATTCATTCCCGATCCTGATCTGGATCCGGAGCCATTCCCGATCTATTCCTGATCCATTCTGGGATCTATTCCCGATTCATTCCGGGATCCATTCCCAATCCTGATCCTGATCCATTCCAGGATCCATTCCCTACCCATTCCCGATGTATTCCCGATCCATTCCAGGATCCATTCCCTACCCATTCCCGATGTATTCCCGATCCATTCCAGGATCCATTCCTGATCCCTTCTGGGATCCATTCCCGCTCCATTCCCAATCCCTTCCCAATCCATTTCCGCTCCATTCCCAATCCATTTCAGGATCCATTCCCAATTCATTCCTGATCCATTCCAGGGTCCATTCCTGATCCATTCTTGATCCATTCCCGATCCATTCCTGATTCGTTCCCGATCTGGATTTGGAACCATTCCCGATCCTGATTCGGATCCAGAGCAATTCCCGATCCATTCTTGATCTGGAGCCATTCCAAATCCATTCCTGCGCCATTCCTGATCCATTCCAGGATCCATTCCGGATCCATTCCTGATCCATTCCGGGATCAATTTCTGTACCATTCCTGATCCATTCCAGGATCCATTCCCAATCCCTTCCTGATCCCTTCCTGCTCCATTCCCGGATCCATTCCTGATCCATTCCAGGATCCATTCCTGATCCATCCCAGGATCCATTTGCGATCCCTTCCCAATCCATTCCCGTTCAATTCCCAATCCATTCCAGAATCCATTCCCAATCCATTCCCGATCCATTCCCAATCCATTCCAGGATCCATTCCCAATCCATTCCCCATCCATTCCAGGATCCATTCCGGGTTCCATTCCCACTCCATTCCCGATCCACTTCAGGATCGGTTCCTGATCCATTCTAGGATTCATTCCTGATCCGTTCCCGATCCATTCCCAGATCCATTCCTGGATCCATTCCTGATCCATTCCAGGATCCATTCCCAATCCCTTCCTGATCCCTTCCTGCTCCATTCCCGGATCCATTTCTGATCCATTCCCAATCCATTCCAGGATCCATTCCCAATCCCTTCCTGATCCCTTCCTGCTCCATTCCTGATCCGTTCCAGGATCTATTCCCAATGCCTTCCTGATCCCTTCCTGCTCCATTCCCGGATCCATTCCTGATCCATTCCAGGATCCATTCCTGATCCATTTCTGATCCATTTCGGATCCATTCCTGATCCATTCCTAATCCATTCCTAATCCATTGCTGATCCATTCCAGGATCCATTTCTGATCCATTTCTGGATCCATTCCAGAATCCATTCCCAATCCATTTCTGAGTCCATTCCCGATCCATCCCTGATCCACTCCCAATCCAAAAAAAGGGAAAAATTTCTAAAAAACAGGGAAAAAACCAGGAA
>NW_026626766.1:0-2376 GCF_030028575.1 Malurus melanocephalus
TGGATTTTGGGATTTTTCACTCACCAAAGGTCAGCAGGAAGCCGTAGAGCATGCTGAGCACCCACGAGTACCAACCCTTGTGCTCCAGGTAGAGCAGGCTGTACACRGCGTAACAACCCAGCAGAGGGAACAGCAGCCACGACAGGTACCGGAATGCCATCTGGAAAAATCGGGAAAAATTGGGAAAAATCGGGAAAAATCTGAGAAAAATCTGAGAAAAAATCCGGGGGAAAAAACCCAGAGAAATTTCGGGGAAATCCTGGGAAAAACAGGGAAATTGTGGGAAAATTGGGGGAAAATTCAGGGAGATTCTGCAAAAAATGTGGGAAAAATCCAAGGAAATCTGGGAGAAAATCTGGGAGAATCCCAGGAGAAATCTGGGAAAAAATCTGGGTAAATTCCAAGAAAAATCTGGGAGAAAATGCAAGAGAAAATTCAGGAGAAAATGCAGGAGAAAACCCAGGAAAAATCCCGGGAGAAAATCCAGGTAAAACTCTGGAAAAATCCAGGGAAATTCCAGGAAAAATCTGGGAAAAATCCAGGAGAAAATCTGGGTAAAAATCGGCAAAAATCCAGGGAAATTCCAGGAAAAATCTGTGAAAATATGGGAGGAAATCCAGGAAAAATCTGGAAAAAAAAATCCGGGAAAATAAATATCCCAGAAAAATCTAGGAAAAAATCCAGGAATAAATCTGGGAAAATTTTTGAGTGAATTTATCATCGATGTGAGGTCATTCCCAGTCAATTCTCCATTAATTTGGGGCCAATTTTTCAGGAATTCAGAAAAATTTGGGGGATTCTCTGGAATTCTGCATCAATCCATCATCAATTTTGAGTAATTCCTGGGAATTTTTGGGGCTGATCCCCAGAAATTCCTGATAATTATTCTCTGATAATTCTGGGTCAATTCCAGGGAATTTTGGGGCGGAATTCCCGACTCACATCATCGTAAATTTTGGTGGACGATTCCACGTAGGTGGATTTATCCTTGAAGCTCACACGGGGGAACATCCCGGCCACTTTGTGCTCTCGGTCCAGCTGGGAAAAAACACAAAAATCACAAAAAAATCTAAATAAATCCCCAAAAAATTTGGGAAAAATCCCATTTGGAGCGGTTCCACACTCACCCGCACGTCCATGACTTTGGTGATTTTCCAGAGGTCGATGAGGAGCCCGATGAAGACGCTGAGCTGCACCACGAAGTTGGTCTCGTTGTCCAAAATGTAGAGCAGCACCACGAGAGACTGAAAAACCCCGAAAAACACGGAGCGAACGGAGAGCCCTTCCAGGGACTGCCGGCTGTTCCAGAACTGGATGTCTGCGGGGAGAAATTCCCAAAAATCACCCCAAAATCCTGAAAAAATCCTCAAAAATCATCCCAAAACTCCAGAAAATCCCAAAAAAACTCCAGAAAACCCCGAAAAACACGGAGCGAACAGAGAGCCCTTCCAGGGATTGCCGGCTGTTCCAGAACTGGATGTCTGCGGGAAGAAATTCCCAAAAATCACCCAAAATCCTGAAAAAATCCCCAAAAAATCCCGAAAATCCCTGGAAAAACCTCCCAGAAAAACAAAAAAAAGGACAAAAATTCCAGAAAATCCCGAAAAACTCGGAGCGAACGGAGAGCCCCTCCAGGGACTGCCGGCTGTTCCAGAACTGGATGTCTGCGGGGAGAAATTCCCAAAAATCACCCCAAAATCACCCCAAAACTCCTGAAAAAATCACCCAAAAATCACCCCAAAACTCCAGAAAATCCCAAAAAAACTCCAGAAAACCCCGAGAAACACGGAGCGAACGGAGAGCCCCTCCAGGGACTGCCGGCTGTTCCAGAACTGGATGTCTGCAGGGAGAAATTCCCAAAAAATCACCCAAAAATCCTGAAAAAATCCCTCAGAGAACCCTAAAAAACCATCAAAATACACTGAAAAACTCCAGGAAACCCCAAAAAACACGGAGTGAACAGAGAGCCCCTCCAGGGATTGCTGGCTGTTCCAGAACTGGATGTCTGCGGGGAGAAATTCCCAAAAATCACCCCAAAATCCTGAAAAAATCCCCCAAAAATCACCCCAAAACTCCAGAAAACCCCAAAAAACACGGAGCGAACGGAGAGCCCCTGGAGGGACTGCCAGCTGTTCCAGAACTGGATGTCTGCGGGGAGAAATTCCCAAAAATCACCCAAAAATCCTGAAAAAATCCCCCAAAAAATCCCGAAAATTCCAGAAAATCCCAAAAAACACGGAGCGAACGGAGAGCCCCTCCAGGGACTGCCGGCTGTTCCACAACTGGATGTCTGTGGAGAGAAATTCCCAAAAAATCACCCAAAATCACCCCAAAAATCCTGAAAAAACCCCCCAAAAAATCCCGAAAATTCCCAAA
>NW_026626766.1:3526-5264 GCF_030028575.1 Malurus melanocephalus
GCAGGTTCCAGTAATCGTTAAAGTACAGGATCGGGAAGTAATCGCCGCTCAGAGCGTCGAATTTCACATCTGGGGGTGAGAAAAATGGGAAAAATGGGGTTGGAAATGGGAAAAATGGGGTTTGGGATGGGAAAAACCCATTGGGAATGGGATCGGGAATAATCGCCGCTCAGAGCGTCGAATTTCACATCTGGGGGTGAGAAAAATGGGGTTGGGAATGGGAAAAATGGGATTTGGGATGGGAAAAACCCATTGGGAATGGGAAAACCTATTGAGAATAGGGGAAAACCCATTGGGAATGGGGGAAAAGCCATTGGGAATGGGAAAAATGAGATTGAGAATGGGGGAAAGTCATTGGGAATGGGGGAAAAGCCATTGAGAATGGGAAAAATGGGATTTGGGATGAGAAAAAGCCATTGGGAATGGGAAAAACCTATTGAGAATGGGGGAAAACCCATTGGGAATGGGATCGGGAATAATCGCCGCTCAGCGCGTCCAATTTCACATCTGGGGGTGAAAAAAATGGGAAAAATGGGGTTGGAAATGGGAAAAATGGGATTGGGAATGGGGGAAAGTCACTGGGAATGGGAAAAACCCATTGGGAATGAGAAAAACCTACTGAGAATGGGGGAAAACCCATTGGGAATGGAAAAATGGGATTGGAAACAGAAAAAATGGGATTGGGATGGGAAAAACCCATTGGGAATGGGAAAAATGGCATTTGGGATGGCAAAAATGGGATTGGGAATAGGAAAAATGGGGTTGGGAATGGGAAAATCCCATTGGGAATGGGAAAAAATGGGATTTGGGATGAGAAAAATGGGATTGGGAACGGGAAAAATGGGATTGGGATGGGAAAATCCCATTGGGAATGGGAAAAATGGGATTTGGGATGGGGGAAAATCATTGGGAATGGGGGGAAAACCCATTGGGAATGGGGGAAAACCCATTGGGAATGGAAAAATGGGATTGGAAACGGGAAAAATGGGATTTGGGATGGGAAAAACCCATTGGGAATGGGAAAAATGGCATTTGGGATGGCAAAAATGGGATTGGGAATAGGAAAAATGGGGTTGGGATGGGAAAACCCATTGGGAATGGGAAAAATGAGATTTGGGATGGGGGAAAGTCAGTGGGAATGGGGGAAAACCCATTGGGAATGGGAAAAGTGGGATTTGGGATGGGGGAAAATGGGATTTGGAATGGGAAAAATGGGATTTGGGATGGGAAAAACCCATCAGGAATGGGAAAAACGGGATTTGGGATGGGAAAAATGGGATTTGGAACGGGAAAAATGGGATTTGGGATGGGAAAAATGGGATTTGGAACGGGAAAAATGGGGTTGGAATGGGAAAATCCCATTGGGAATGGGAAAAATGGGATTGGGATGGGGGAAAATCATTGGGAATGGGGGAAAACCCATTGGGAATGGGGAAAAACCCATTGGGAATGGGAAAAATGGGATTTGGGATGGGAAAATGGGATTGGGAACGGGAAAATCCCATCGGGAATGGGAAAAATGGGATTGGGATGGGGGAAAATCATTGGGAATGGGGGAAAAACCCATTGGGAATGGGAAAAATGGGATTTGGGATGGGGGAAAGTCATTGGGAATGGGAAAAAACCCATTGGGAATGGGAACTTTGGGAATGGGAACATTGGGAACGGGGAGCACTGGGAGGGACTGGGAGGAAGCCAAAGCGGCCCCATTTCCCATGGGATTTTTCCCAGAAAAAGG
>NW_026626767.1:0-1749 GCF_030028575.1 Malurus melanocephalus
GTTAGATCTGTTGCATTTGCCTGGCTGTTCTGTAAATGCCTTTCATGTTTACAGCAGGAAAGAGAAAATTTTCACAGAGCTGTTTCTTTAACATTTCTCTGTAATAAACGCTCTTGCTTTTGCATGCATATAGCGAAGAGTCAAATATCACTCATGGTAAGGAGACCTCTGAGTAACTTTTCCTTTGGTGGAGTCTCTCTGCCACTTTTGAAGATCTGTGGTACCCCCTGGAAGTCGTGAAGAGTTTGAAGGGAATTGTTGGGATTGCTCTGGGTGAAGATGTATTGCCGGAAACATGGCATGTGTTTTGTTGATTCCTTAGATTTTATCCTGACTTTCTGATAAGAACTCTGAAGGAGTAATTTTGATATTGTTTGGTTTGTACTCAAATTCCTCACTAGTTTTGGGTTCAGCATTGTTTAGCATTAATCATGATACGGTCACAAAACATTCAGAGAGCTCATATTTGAGGTTGCCTTTGAGCTCATACTCTGCATACTGGGTCTTTAATAGAGCTGGTAGTAACTTATGGCTTTGATAGCATTTTACATTTGTTCAAATTACTGGAAAGAACAGAATAATCATGATTGTTATGCTTGGATCTGAGAAGATGTGTGTGCAGCTTTTCTTTCTACAGAGTTTGTCTGCAGGTGTAACTTTCCTATTGTGTGGTGTTTGGAGAGGGAAAAGAGTTTAATCTGTCCAGAGTCAKGGCCTGTGCAGGAGAGTGAAGTGGCTAAAAAAACGGTGTAAAGGTCCTGTTTGTTTCCCAGTTTTTAGATAAGGCCCATAGCTGTGGTTCCAAGCTTTTTCATTCTCACTGTCCGAGACATGGCTGTATCTGGGGTCGATGGTGTGAGCTTGTGTGCATACTTCTTGTAAACAAATTTCCTATGTCGTGTACCTACTGTTATGGGTTGACCCTGGCTGGATGCCAGGTACCCACTAGGTCTCCCTATCACTCCCTTTCCCTCTGGGACAGGGGGAAGTAAGATGGCGAACAGCCAGCAGGGTGAGATAAAGTAGTTTTATTACAGCAAAGATTCAAAATATAAACAAAGACTTGCACCCGCAAAAGCTAAAGAGAAAAAAAAAAAAAAAAAGAAATCAATCTCTACTTCCCTTTAGCAACGTTGTTCAGGCACTTCCCAGGAAGCAGGGCTTCAGCACGTGTAGTGGTTGCTCCAGAAGGCAAACATTGAAAACTCATGAATGCCCCCACTTCCTTCTCTCTCTCCTCGCTTACATATCTGAGCTGACATCATATGGTGTGGAATATCCCTTTGGTTGTTCTGGGTCAGCTGGCCTGGTCATGTCCCTTCCCAGGATCTTACACACACCCATCCCTTTGAGGGGGGAAGGAGTGTCAGAGGGACAGCGCTGCTTGGCAATAGCCAAAACACTGCTCTGTTATCAGCTCCTGTCCAGCCACTCATGCAAAGCACAGCAAGGGACGGGCTTGAGCTTTACCTCAGTCAGACCCAATACACACGCTACAGTTGACACGATCTGAAATGTGAATCGATGGTTCATGCACTTCTGACAGTTTCTCAATCATTTTGTGGTTTATTTGTTTATTTCTTGTGAAGGAGTACAGCTGGACTCATTGTACCTGGGAATCCTGCAAACAAATAAATCTGGTGAGGCTTATGAGGAGAACAGTAAAACCAGAGAAGCCTCAGGGAGGACCACATTCCTCTCTTATAACTACTTCAGAGGAGGTTGTAGTGAGGTGGGGCTTGGTCTCTT
>NW_026626767.1:2979-5057 GCF_030028575.1 Malurus melanocephalus
TGGTTTGATGAGCCATTCTCTGCTGGATGATTGTTAATCTTTTAATTTGGTTGTTTATCATTCATGTGGTTTAGAATGCTTCAGTTTCTTCTCAGAATGGTGGTGAGCAGGCAAATGTACCTCCCTTCTGGGTGTGATCATAGTGCATTATTCCCTCATGATAAATTTTGCCATGAKGTCAAGGGGCAGCAGCAAACCAACGTCTGTGCAGCACTGGAGAGAAGACAGGGGAACTCTGTATGTGAGGCTGTAGAAGAACAGATGGTGATTTCCTTTCCTGTTACATGTCATCCATAACACATGCTTGTTCCTGATGGAGTGCCGTGCAAATGTCCATCTTATGTGGACGGTCACATCTGTCCCAATTGTCCACATGCAGGTGGAGTTCCCACAGAAACACATGATGTGTACAGCTGTAAAGAGGAAAGGTTTCATAACAACGTGTGTGCTCATCCAGGAACATTTTGTCTGTAGTGTAGTGATGCAAAAATATCTCTACTGCAGTCCTCAAAGTGCAGAGTGGTCACACAGTGCACCAAGGTTTCCAAGAAGAGACGTGGGGCCAGTGGGAGAGACAGAGAGTGTCCCATCCTATAGCCCAGCACATGCTGGACACTCAGGTGCAGACTGTTAAATGACTGAGGAAACTGGTTGGATAGTCACTTCCAAAGATTTATAGACATTGGCTCAACGTTCAAGTGGAAACCAGTAATGTGTGGTGTCTGTACTGGAACTGGTACTGTTTAGTGTCTTCATAGACAATGGGATCAAGCACACCCTCAGTAAACGTGCAGCTGACATCAAGCTGAGTTGATGAGTGAGAGGACAGGGATGATGATATTTATGAATAAGTGGGAGGAATGAACCTGTGCAAACTTCATGAAGTTCCAGAAGGTTAAGTGCAAGGTCCTGCACACGGGTCAGGGCAGCCCCCAGTTTCAGTGGAGAGTGGCAGATTGAGARCAGCCCTGCAGAGAAGGTCTTTGGGTTACTGCTGGATCACAAATGGGACATGAACAGGCAATATCCACTTGATGCCTAGATTGTGTCTAGGGTTGAATAACAAGTAGTGTGACCATCAGGAAGAGGTAGGTGATCCTCCCCCTCTGCACTTCTCTGACCACACAGATTGTCAATGAACTGGGACTTTTCTGACTTGAAGAATCTCTGACAAAACTCAAACTTATAGGCTATGAAAGCTTTAGTGTGCCTTTTCATTTAATAAAGGATGTTTCTAAGAAACATTGAAGAGACTTCAAAAGTTTTGATTAGACAAAATGTTTTATATCGTGGGACACTGGAATGAGTTGACCTGAAATGTTATGCATGTGGCACCGCTGCAAGGTTTCAAGGGAGGTTGGACAGGCCTTTGAATAAGCTGTTCTAGTGAAGAATGTCCCTGTCCTTGACTGATGAGTRGATTCAGTGATTGTAAAGGATCCATTCAACCTAGAGAATTCTTTGGGTCTACAAAAGACTCAAACTGCCTTTATGTTTCCATCATCAGGCCCTCAAATAAAGACATGGAAAAGATGTTGTCTGAATAAGAAACAAAAGAGGAAATATTTCTCTTGGCAAAAAGATAAAAACATTGCTTTAGACCAAACTATATCTCAGCTTGATTCGACCCAGTACAGGATGTCAGAATTGAAGACTGATGACAGAGTACTTATAGATTTCCCTGGCTGTAATAGAGCTTCCCATTCCCTTAGTTGTGCGTTGATATTAAGACAAGCTGAATCCCATTCTTGATTATTTTGCCATGAATATTTCCGTCAGAATATTCATGGTAATTGAAAAAGTTGACCGAAAAAAGTCAAAGAGCAAAAGCCTCTGTTTTAAAAGCCTTTGTAATCATCTTAAGCCCCTGAGCAGCGCCTAAACCGGGCCCCCTTGAGCGCGGCCATCCGGCGGCTGCAGTGGCGTCGCGGCGCCTCCGGGTGTCGCTGTTGGCCGCCAACGAGCGGCGCTGGAGCCGCCGCCGCCGCAGCGTCCTGTCCCCGCAGGCTGCGCTCGCCCGGCGCCGGCCAGAGCGGCAGCGGCACGGGCAGCAGCAGCGGCGAGAGGCGGCGCTTGGC
>NW_026626768.1:0-1604 GCF_030028575.1 Malurus melanocephalus
AGCACCGGACCCTATAGAGACCCCAGATCCTATAGAAACCCCTGTGGAGACCCCTGACCCTATAGAAACCCTATAGAGACCCTATAGAGACCCTATAGAGACCCTATGGAGACCCCAGACCCTATAGAGACCCCAAAAATAGCACCGGACCCTATAGAGACCCCAGACCCTAAAAAAACCCCTGTGGAGACCCCTGACCCTATAGAAACCCTATAGAAACCCTATAGAGACCCTATAGAGACCCTATAGAAACCCTATGGAGACCCCAGACCCTATAGAAACCCTACAGAAACCCTATAGAGACCTCAGACCCTATAGAGACCCTATAGAAACCCCAGACCCTATAGAAACCCTAAAGAAACCCCTATGGATACCCCAGACCCTATAGAAACCCTATAGAAACCCTATAGAGACCCCAGACCCTATGGAGACCCCATAGAGACCCCAGACCCTATAGAAACCCTAAAGAAACCCCTATGGAGACCCCAGACCCTTTAGAAACCCTATAGAGACCCCAGAGACCCCAGACCCTATAGAGACCTCTATGGAGACCCCAGACCCTATAGAGACCCTATAGAAACCCTATGGAGACCCTATAGAGACCCCAGACCCTATAGAAACCCTATAGAAACCCCTATAGAGACCCCAGACCCTATAGAGACCCTATAGAGACCCCAGACCCTATAGAAACCCTACAGAAACCCTATAGAGACCCCATAGAAACCCCTATGGAGACCCCAGACCCCATGGAAACCCCTGTGGAGACCCTATGGAGACCCCAGACCCCATAGAGACCTTATAGAGACCCCAGACCCTATAGAAACCCTATAGAAACCCCTATGGAGACCCTATAGAGACCCCAGACCCTATAGAGACCCTATAGAGACCCCAGAGACCCCAGACCCTATAGAAACCCCTATAGAGACCCCAAACCCTATAGAAACCCTACAGAAACCCTATAGAGACCCCAAACCCTATAGAAACCCTATAGAAACCCCTATAGAGACCCCAGACCCTATAGAAACCCTACAGAAACCCTATAGAGACCCCAGACCCTATAGAGACCCCTGTGGAGACCCCAGACCCTATAGAGACCCTACAGAAACCCCTATAGAGACCCCAGACCCTATAGAGACCCTATAGAAACCCCTATAGAGACCCCAAACCCTATAGAAACCCCTATAGAGACCCCAAACCCTATAGAAACCCTACAGAAACCCTATAGAGACCCCAGACCCTATAGAGACCCTATGGAAACCCTATAGAGACCCTATAGAGACCCTATAGAGACCCCAGACCCTATAGAGACCCTATGGAGACCCCTGACCCTATAGAAACCCTATAGAAACCCCAGACCCTATAGAGACCCCAAACCCTATAGAAACCCTATAGAAACCCTATAGAAACCCTACAGAGACCCCAGACCCTATAGAAACCCTATAGAAACCCTATAGAGACCCCAAACCCTATAGAAACCATATAGAAACCCTATAGAGACCCCAAACCCTATAGAAACCCTATAGAAACCCTATAGGAAACCCTATAGAGACCCTATGGAGACCCCAGACCCTATAGACCCTATAGAAACCCTATAGAAACCCTAT
>NW_026626768.1:5993-7240 GCF_030028575.1 Malurus melanocephalus
CCCAGGATCACCGCGATCTCCCCCTGCATGAACGCCCAGGGCAGCCCGGAGCCCCCAGACCCCATAGAACCCCCAGACCCCATTTCTCACGGGTCCCTCTCCCGTTTTACCCTCACATCGCCCCCCAATATCACGGCGATCTCCCCCTGCATGAACGCCCAGGGCAGCCCGGAGCCCCCTGACCCTATAGACCCTATAGACCCTATAAACACTCTCAGGGGTCTCTCTCCCGTTTCACCCTCACATCGCCCCCCAGGATCACCGCGATCTCCCCCTGCATGAACGCCCAGGGCAGCCCGGAGCCCCCTGACCCCATAGACCCCATAGAGATCCCATACCCTATACAGACCCCATAGACCCTATAACCTGTCAGGGGTCCCTCTCCTGTTTAACCCTCACATCTCCCCCCAATATCACCGCGATCTCCCCCTGCATGAACGCCCAGGGCAGCCCGGAGCCCCCAGACCCCATTTCTCAGGGGTCTCTCTCCCGTTTAACCCTCACATCTCCCCCCAGAATCACCGCGATCTCGCCCTGCATGAAGGCCCAGGGCAGCCCGGAGCCCCCAGACCCCATACAGATCCCATACCCTATACAGACCCCATAGACCCTATACAGACCCTATAACCTGTCAGGGGTCTCTCTCCCGTTTAACCCTCACATGTCCCCCCAATATCACCGCGATCTCGCCCTGCATGAAGGCCCAGGGCAGCCCGGAGCCCCCTGACCCCATAGAGACCCTATAGAGCCCCTTGAGCCCATAGAGTCTATACAGACCCTATAACCTGTCACGGATCCCTCTCCCGTTTAACCCTCACATCGCCCCCCAGGATCACCGCGATCTCGCCCTGCATGAAGGCCCATGGCAGCCCGGAGCCCCCTGACCCCATACAGACCCCATACAGACCCTATAGAACCCCCATTTCTCAGGGGTCTCTCTCCCGTTTGACCCTCACATCTCCCCCCAGAATGACCGCGATCTCCCCCTGCATGAACGCCCATGGCAGCCCGGAACCCCCTGACCCCATACAGACCCCATACCCTATACAGACCCCATACAGACCCTATAAACACTCTCAGGGGTCCCTCTCCCGTTTAACCCTCACATCCCCCCCCAGGATCACCGCGATCTCCCCCTGCATGAAGGCCCAGGGCAGCCCGGTTCCCCGCAGCGGGCAGCGGCCGCCGCTCGGGCAGTGCACCGCCGCTCCGGCCGCTCGGGAGGCGCGGATGGCGCGGCGGGCGCA
>NW_026626769.1:0-1251 GCF_030028575.1 Malurus melanocephalus
CTCTTTCTCCTTCCTTTCCTTCTCCTTCTTCACCTTTTCCTCCTCTTCCCTCCTTTCTCTACTTCATCTTCTTCATTATTATCATTATTATTCTGCATTCTTAATGAATAACAGGATGAGGGAACATCCTCAAGTTGCGCCATGACAAGTTTAGGTTGGATATTTGGGAAAAATTTATTCGTGGAAAGGATTATCAAACATTTCCTGGGGCAATAATGGAACCACAATCCCTGGAATCCCAAAAACCCACGGATGTGGTTCTTGGGGATGACTTTGGGGTGGGGATTGACAGTTTGRAAGGTTTTTTCCAGCTTGAACAATTCCATGGTTCCCTGTGCCTGTGGGAGCCGTTTAGGATTAAGATTACCTGGAACTGAGTTTATCTGACAAGCCTTGGTTTAACATTTATCTTCAATTTGGGAAGCTTGAGCCACTTGCTCTGGGATTTGCTCTGCTGGAGCTGCCCTGGGCTCAATTTGACCCAAAATTTGTGTCCTGAGAGAAATTTTTAGGTTTTTTAGGCAAGATTTTCCCCCTATCCATTAAATTCTTTAATCAGGGCTGGACACGTATTCGTGTTTGCATGATTCCTTAATTTCCTCCAGGAATCTCTGTCCGTGGTGGATGAGATTCCCCCTTGGTGGGGCAATCGGTTTAATATTCAAATTCAATTATTTCAATATTTAATATTCAATATTTCAATTATTCATCACAGCCCTGGGTTGTACTAAACAAAGCTCTGACAGCATTCCATGGACTTCATTCCTTTTATCAGCCCACTTCCCATCCCAGCAGCGAGGGAARCCACTCTGGAATATTAATTCCATCTTGTTCTGGCCCGTGGAATTTCTCCACCCCGGGATATTGCGTTAATTAATGAGCTCATCTTTAATTATTTACTTTGTCTTACATCACCCTGTCAGCGCTTCCGGCCAAGTGCAACATCAAACCAATCAAGGGCTAATTAGGGAGGTTTTTAATTGTTGGGTGATGAGCAGAGCTTTCCCTTCTCTTGGAGCTGTTGGAAAATGATGCTGGATGGAGAGCAGAGCAAACCTGACAATCCAAACTCTCCCTGCTGCCAATCCCTCGGGAAGGGATTATCCCCATCTGTGGCATTATTCCCGTCCATTCCAGTTGTGCCAGGAATAATTCAGGTTGGGAAAGGCCTCGGAGATGATGGAGCCCAGCCAGAACCCACCATTAAACCGTGGAAACTCATCGGGAAATCCTTCAGGAATTTCTGCCCCG
>NW_026626769.1:3811-5637 GCF_030028575.1 Malurus melanocephalus
TGGCATTTTTCCCTCCTCTTCTCGGCGCTTTTTAGATGATGGAAATTGTCCCGTTTGGAATTGAAAGTGCCTCTCGTCCCTCTCTGTTTGCAGCTGGAGGTGGGGATGGTTTTGAGGAGAAAATCGTGAAATTCTGTGTTCATTGTGGCGCGAGCTCCTAAAACCCCAATTAAGGGAAGGGAGTAACAAATCCATACCCGTCTCGTATCCTATAGGACAGGCAGGCCAAGTTTTCCCATATTTTTCAGGCSCTTTCCTAATTATTCCCAATAAGAATCATCTTTTTGGGCCTTTCCAGGAGGAGAACACGTGGAAATATTTGTTTTTTTCCAGGTTTTCTTTGATTTTTGGGTATTTTAATTGACAAAATGGAGCAGGGTAAAACCTGGATTGTGTTTCTAATGGAAAAGGCAAGGATGGACTTGCTCCATGAGAGATCTTGGGATCATGGAATGGTTTGGGTTGGAAGAGACCTTTAAAGACGATTCATTCATCTTGAGTGAATCCAGGCTGCTCCAAGCCCCATCCAACCTGGCCTCAGACAATTCCAGGGATGGAACATCCACCCTGACCTTGGCAAAACCTCTCCAYGGATTTAAATCCACATGAACTCAAATTTAGTGGATTTAGGAATGTTTTTTCCCCGTAGTTGGGCAATCATCCCATATTTTTGAAGGATGAAGGCTCAGACGTGCTGGTGATCCCCTGTTTTTCCCAATTCCTTGGGAGTTTCCCTTTTCTTACCTTGTCCAAACCACAACTAAACAATGCCCTGTAAGGTCAGGCAACATCGTGGGTTCTTCAGGAGAGCTTGGGAACATTTCCACTTGGAATGTGGAGAGGAAAMATGGGAATGTGGAGAGGAAAGGTGGGAATGTGGAGAGAAAAGATGGGAATGTGGAGAGGAAAGGTGAGAATGTGGAGAGAAAAGATGGGAATGTGGAAAGACAGGAATGTGGAAAGACAGGAATGTGGAAAGACGGGAATGTGGAAAGACGGGAATGTGGAGAGGAAAGATGGGAATGTGGAGAGGGAAGATGAGAATGTGGAGAGGAACTACGGGAATGTGGAGAGGAAAGAAATGAATGTGGAGAGGAATGATGGGAATGTGGAAAGATGGGAATGTGAAGAGAAAAGATGGGAATGTGGAGAGGAAAGATGGGAATGTGGAGAGGAAAGATGGGAATGTGGAGAGGAAAGATGGGAATGTGGGGAGGAAAGATGAGAATGTGGAGAGGAAAGAAATGAATGAGGAAAGATGGGAATGTGGAGAGAAAAGATGGGAATGTGGAGAGGAAAGATGGGATGGAGGCCACGGGGAACATCCATCTCCTATTCCCAGCTCTGGGATTCCATTTCTCATAATTTGTGCCTCTCCTGGAGTCTCTGGTGTAGCTCAGGAGAGTTGGATGGCTCCGTTTTAGCAGCGGTGCAGAAATTCCAAGCTCTCTTTGCACCGGATCCGTGGATTTTTCCATTTCCACACCCACACCTGGAAGAGGGCGTTAAGGATAAAGGCAAAGCACGGCCATGAATCCTTAAAAAATATGGATGAGGAAAAGAACCCTAAAAGGCAGTTCTGGAAGAAAATATTGGACAAAACTCCAAACATTGGCTGAGGGGGGGAATTGCAGTTGGATCTCAGCCTTTGGATCTGGGAATGAGGGGCTGATCTCAACTCCTGGATCCTGGGAATGAGAGGTTGCTCCATTCGCGTCTCGGCCAAATTTGAATCCCAGAATGAGGGAATGGCTGCAGTTGGATCTCATCTCTTGGATCTGGGAATGAGAGAATGGCTGCAGCTGGATCCAAATCCAAATTGCAGC
>NW_026626770.1:0-5403 GCF_030028575.1 Malurus melanocephalus
CATTCGGGGCTGAGTTCGTTGTCCCCGAAGGATCCCAGAAGCTCCGACACCACGAGATCGGCGCGTTCCGGGGCCTCCCAGCGCCGCATGTCCCGGGAAATCACCGAAACTTGGGATCCCCATTCTTCCCACTGGCAGTTTTCCAGTCTAATTAGTGTTAATTAGCATTAATTAGCATTAATTGATTGATTAATGACCATTAAAACCCTCCCTGATCAATTCCGATAATTAATCAATAACTGATCAGTGATCAATAATCACTCTTGCACCCTTTATGGCCATTTTCCCCCTCTATTTTAACCCTATTTAGTGTTAATTAGCCATAACTAGTGTTAATTAGCATTAATTAGCTCATTATTGGTCATTAAAACCCATCCTGATCAATTCCGATCACAGATCAATAACCAATCAATGATCAATAACCTCCCTGACACCCTCCATGGCCATTTTTCTGCTCTTTTTGGGCCCTAATTACCCTTAATTAGTGTTAATTAGTATTAATTAGTTCATAATTAGCCATTAAAACCCTCCCGGATCGATTCCAATACCTAATCAATAACTGATCAATGATCAATAACCACCCTCACACCCTCCATGGCCATTTTTCCACTCTATTTTCACCCCAATTACCCTTAATTAGCCCTAATTAACACTAATTAACCCATTATTAATCATTAAAAATCCCCTCATTAATCAGCAATCGATTCCGATAATTAATCAATGACCGATCGATGATCAATAACCGATCAGGGATCAATAACGGCGGCTCCGGGGCCTCCCAGCGCCGCATGTCCCGGGAAATCACCGAAACTTGCGAGCCCCATTCTTCCCATTGGCAATTCTCCAGCCTAATTAGCGATAATTAGCGTTAATTAGTGTTAATTAGTTCATTATTGGTCATTAAAACCTTCCCAGATCAATTCCGATAACTAATCAATAACCGATCACTGATCAATAATCACCCTCATACATCCCCCGGCCTTTTTTCCCCTTTATTTTGACCCTTATTAGTGTTAATTAGCGGTAATTAGCAATAATTAGCTCATAATTAGTCATTAAAACCCTCCCAGATCGATTCCAATAACTAATCAATAACCAATCAATGATCAATAACCCCCCTGACACCCTCCATGGTCACTTTTCCACTCTTTTCCCACTCTAATTACCATTAATTAGCATTAATTAGCATTAATTAGCTCATTATTAGTCATTAAAGCCCTCCCAGATCGATTCCAATAACTAATCAATAACCGATCGATGATCAATAACAACTCTCACACCCTCCATGGTCACTTTTCCACTCTTTTCCCACTCTAATTGCCCTTAATTAGCCATAATTAGTGTTAATTAGTTCATTATTAGTAATTAAAACCCTCCTGGATCAATTCCGATCAGAGATCAATAACCGATCAATAATCAATAACCCCTTTGGCACCCTCCATGGCCATTTTTCCACTCTATTTTGACCCTAATTAGCGTTAATTAGCATTAATTAGCTCATTATTAGTCATTAAAACCCTCCCCGATCAATTCCAATAATTAATCAATAACCAATCAATGATCAATAATCACTCTCACACCCTCCAAGACCATTTTTCCCCGTTGTTTTGACCCTAATTAGTGTTAATTAGCCATAATTAGTATTAATTAGCATTAATTAGCAATAATTAGTTCATTATTGGTCATTAAAACCCTCCCGGATCGATTCTGATCACAGATCAATAACCGATCGATGATCAATAATCACTCTCACACCTCCAAATTCCATTTTTCTGCTCTATTTTGACCACAATTAGCATTAATTAGTGATAATTAGTATTAATTAATCGATTATTAGCCATTAAAACACTTTTCAATAGCTTAGGAATCGATTCCGATCAGAGATCAATAACCGATCAATGATCAATAACCACTCTCACACCCTCCATGGCCATTTTCCCCTTTATTTGGACCCTAATTACCTTTAATTAGCCACAATTAGCACTAATTAATCCATTAATAACCATTTAAAACCCTCCTGGATCGATTCCAATCATTAATCAATAACCGATCAATGATCAATAATCACTCTCACACCCTCCATGGCCATTTCTCTTCCCTTTTCCCGCTTTAATTACCATTAATTAGCGTTAATTAGCATTAATTAGCTCATTATTGGTCATTAAAACCCTCCCTGATCAATTCCGATCAGGGATCAATAACCGATCAATGATCAATAACCACTCTCACACATCCCCCGCCCATTTTTCCCCTTTAGTTTGACCCTAATTAGTGTTAATTAGCATTAATTAGCATTAATTAGCTCATAATTAGTCATTAAAACCCTCCCTGATCAATTCCGATCAGGGATCAATAACCGATCAATGATCAATAATCACTCTCACACCCTCCATGGCCATTTTTACCCTTTATTTTGACCCTAATTAGCGTTATTTAGCATTAATTAGCTCATTATTAGTCATTAAAACCCTCTGGGAGCGATTCCGATAATTAATCAATAACCGATCAATGATCAATAATCACTCTCACACCCTCCCTGGCCATTTTTCCGCTCTATTCCCACTCTAATTACCATTAATTAGCCCTAATTAACACTAATTAACCCATTATTAACCATTAAAAATCCCCCTCATTAATCAGGAATCGATTCCGATAATTAATCAATAACCGATCAATGATCAATAACCCCCCTGACACCCTCCATGGCCATTTGGGCCCTAATTACCCTTAATTACCCATAATTAACATCAATTAATTAATACCCATTAAAACCCTCCTGGATCAATTCCAATCATTAATCAATAATTAATCAATAACTATTGATGACAACGGCGTTGGGGCCATTATTGATCAGTTATTGATTATTGATCCGTTATTGATTTGGCATTTTTTTGATCCCAAATCGATCCTGATCGGTTCCCAATCAATAATTAATCAATAATTACCGATCCCTCACGTGATGACGGCATTGGGGCCATTATTGATCAGTTATTGATTATTGATCGGTTATTGATTTGGGGTTTTCTTCGCTCCTATTGATCCTAAATCGATCCCACTTGATTCCCAATCACTCCTAATCAATAATTATTGATCCCTCACGTGACCACAGCGTTGGAGTCGCTATTGATCATTTATTGATCACTATTGATTATTGATTGGCTCTTGATTTGGGGTTTTTTCGCTCCTATTGATCCCAAATCGATCCTGATCGGTTCCCAATCAATAATTAATCGATAATTATCGATCAGACTCACGTGACGACGGCGTTGGGGTTTTTCTCCACGGCGTAAATTCGCACCCGAACCCCGAACTGACGCGCGGCCCTGAGGACAGCGGTGACCAGGGGACCCCGCCCAGCGCCCAGGACCATCACAACCCTGGAAAATGGGAAAAATGACCCAAAATTACCCCAAAATCAGCTCCAGGACCCCAGAAAACCCCAAAAACCGCCCGAAAATTCACAAAAATCACCGAAAAACACCAAAAAATGACCCCAAATCCCCTGAGCACAGCGGTGACCAGGGGACCCCGCCCGGCGCCCAGAACCATCACAACCCTGGAAAAAACCCAAAAATCAGCAAAATCACCCCAAAAAATGGGATCAGCGACCAAAAAAACCCCAAAAACCACCCCGAAATACCCAAAAATGACCCAAAATGACCCCAAAATCCCCTGAGCACAGCGGTGACCAGCGGACCCCGCCCGGTGCCCAGAACCATCACAACCCTGGAAAAATGGGGAAAAAATGGGGAAAATGACCCAAAAATCAGATCCAGGACCCCAAAAAACATCAAAATCACCCCAAAAAACCCCAAAAACCGCCCAAAATTCACAAAAATGACCCAAAAATGACCCCAAAAAAACCCAAAAAATGACCAAAAAATGGCACAAAAAATGACCCAAAAATCCCCAAAAAGGACCCAAAAATGTCCCAAAAAGCACCAAAAACCGCCCCGAAATACCCCAAAAATAACCCAAAAATCACCCAAAATGAATGACCCAAAATTGATCAAAATCACCCCAAAAAATGAGATTGGGACCTCAAAAAAAACCCCAAAACAGCTCCAAAATACCCAAAAAACACCAAAAAATAACTCAAAAAAGACAAAAAAATCATCAAAAAATGTCCCAAAATAACCCCAAAAAGACCCAAAATGAGTGACCCAAAAATCATCAAAATCACCCCAAAAAATCCCAAAAACGACCCAAAAAAATGCTGAAAAATGACCAAAAATGGGAAAAAAATGACCCAAAATCCCCTGAGCTCAGCGGTGACCAGCGGACCCCGCCCGGCGCCCAGGACCATCACAACCCTGGAAAAAATAACAAAAATTACCCAAAAACGGAAAAAATGACCCAAAATTCAACTCCAGGACCCCAAAAAACCCCCAAAACCACCCGAAAATTCACAAAAATCACCGAAAAACCCCAAAAAATGACCCCAAATCCCCTGAGCACAGCGGTGACCAGGGGACCCCGCCCGGCGCCCAGAACCATCACAACCCTGGAAAATGATAAAAAATGGGGAAAATGACCCAAAATTCAGCAAAATCACCCCAAAAATGGGATCTGGACCCCAAAAAACCCCAAAAATGACACAAAAAACCCCAAAAAAGACCCAAAAATGACCCAAAAATGACAAAAAAACACCAAAAAACAATCAAAAAAACCCAAAAAAAGACCCAAAAATGGCAGAGAAATGACCCAAAAAATCCCAAAAATGACCCAACAAACCCCCAAAACTGCCCCAAAATACCCAAAAATGACCCAAAATGACCCGAAAAATGGCCCAAAAATGACACAAAATGACACAAAATGAATGACCCAAAAATCAGCTCCAGAACCCCAAAAAACATCAAAATCACCCCAATAAAATGGGATTGGGACCCCAAAAAAACCCAAAAATGACCCAAAAATCATTAAAAAACACCAAAAAATGACCCAAAATGACCCAAAAAATGCCCCGAACATACCCAAAAATGACCCAAAACGAATGACCCAAAAATTATCAAAATCACCCCAAAAAATCCCAAAAATGACCAAAAAAATACTGAAAAATGACCCAAAATGACCCAAAAATGACCCAAAAATGACCCCAAAATCCCCTGAGCACAGCGGTGACCAAGGGACCCCGCCCGGCGCCCAGAACCATCACAACCCTGGAAAAAACCCCAAAATTACCCAAAATTCAGCAAAATCACCCAAAAAAATGGGATCGGGACCCCAAAAAACCCAAAAAACCCCCAAAATGACCCAAAAATCAAAAAAAAACCACCTAAAATCACCCCAAACTACCCCAAAAATGACCAAAAAATAACCCCAAAATCACCCAAAAATCACCCAAAAAACCTAAAAAATGACCCCAAAAATGACTCAAAATGACCCAAAAAACCACGAAAAAAT
>NW_026626771.1:0-899 GCF_030028575.1 Malurus melanocephalus
TGGACAGTGAAATCTGCAAATAATAGCCAGTGTGCTCAAAGAGGCACAGGAGAGGAACACAGCTTCCAGTTCAGATAAACGGGAAAATACCAGCATTTTGGTGCCTATTCCTTGTCAAGAAATAAAGGARTRTCYTGAAGATCCCTCCATGTGGATGCACTACTGGCTSTAGCAGTATTTGTGCCCTGTAAAACAGGTAAGCTGCTACATCTCCTCCTCCCATTTTTAGCTGGGTAAACCCCAAATACTGCATTGCTCTATCTCCGTTTTCTTCCAAATAAAGGCAAATTTTGTTCATTATTGAGTGGGACATATTATTCTGTTCACGTGCAAATTTTCCTTGCCATTCACACAAYGTTGACTGGCTCAAATCAGACTGTAATTAAGACCTACCTTTCATTGTAATTAAGGYTGATACATGGTGAGGCAAAGTGCTGAGTAATTAGTCCTGGTGTCTGGGACTGYAGAGAGTTTTTCTKTAATGAAGTGACATTTGAAGACAGGYGTAGCAATACCATACTTCCAGAATACTAGAAATGGGCAAACAGCCTTTGAATTTTGTTACTGGCTTATGGGAGGAGATCCATGTTTTTAAGAATGAATGTAGAAGCCCAGGACATGACCCTATTTTGGAGTAGCTCTGCATTTCCTAAGCATCTACACTGCTGAAGTGTAACAAGATTTGAAGGGTGTTTGTCCACTCGGAGTCTGAATGTGCAGTTTCTTAAGCTGTTGCTGTTCCCTTGCATGCATTTATGCAAATTCTCATGCCAGTTTGTAAGAGACGGTACAGAAGTCCCTCATCTGTCTGATGATCATCAAGATGGACAGAGACTAAATACCCCAAAACCCCGGAGAGGGGAAGGGGGACTTTTGCTCAAAGAAGTCTGAGCCAGATC
>NW_026626771.1:5464-7207 GCF_030028575.1 Malurus melanocephalus
GTCTAAGATCTTCTGCTGCCTCACAAACATTGTTTTAATTCAGACAGGCATCCATGCAGTGAACAACAAATCAGGACTGTGGCTGTGAAGCTTGAAGCAATGTATTTTTATAGCACTAAAAATAATAATCCATTACCCAGGTTTAGCCAAGCATTTCCCAAGTAACTCTACCTGTCCTCAGGGATGTTTCAAGAAGGACCATAGTAACCTCTGGGAGTGGGGAGAGAAAATGTGATCAAAATGGAAAACAAAGCTTTCTGAGAGAAAGAGAGTCAAAATTCTTAGTATATGGAACTGTTGGGGGTTAAGTTTTCCCCTTTTGTTTCCTTTCTTGAGGAATTTTTTTTCTCCTATTGTTGCTGGTATACACTGATTGCCATGTTATCCTTTTGATGGCTGAGTGATTAGTGAAGACAGTAAGACCTATGCCCCACCTAAACGATCTTGCTAAGCACTGGGAGGCAGTGTGTGTGTGTGTGTGTGTGGTGGGGGATAACTTCACTTCCTGCGCTGCTTGGCTCAGAGAAGGAGGTCGACCTGCTAGCTGTGAGGGGAGAACTCCCCTGCCATTTTCTGCAGAGCTCAGCATCTCCGCTTGTTAGTTCCTGTTTGCTGCACTGTGATCTTTTCCCCAGTGCCTTGCCGGGGACCCAGTGAGATTCCAGCTTCAGGGGTTGAACTCTGCTCCATCCCATCTCACATCCGTGGGATTCTGCTCGTCTCTTTGCCGTCCTGGGGTTTCTTGCTGTTCAGAGGAGCACCGAGATCAGCGTTTCCACTGTGAGTTTTGCAGAGAAACTTTTGTCCATCCATCCCTGCCGTTCTGTGTCCGCCATTGGCCATACGGGAGATCTGAACCAGCCGGGACCCGCGCCACAGCGCCCCCTGCAGCCGCCGGGGAATCATCGCACCCGCCCTGCCTGGCCGAGAGCCAATAGCGCCCCTGCCGGCTGGGACTGGAACTGCACCAAAGGGGAGGCTGTGTCTCTGTAAGGCTGTCACTGGGTTTGGGACTGGGCTGGTTGTTGCTATTGTTATTGTTACTTGTTTCACCTTGTTATACATATTAGTAAAAACTGTTATTCCCTTTTTCCCATATTCTTCCCTGAAATCCCGTGATTTTTCAAAGTTATAATAATTCGGAGGGAAGGGGGGTCCCTGCCTTCATTGGCAAACACCTGTCTTGCAAACCGAGAAAGGAACATTAACTAAGAAGTGAAYGGCAGATCATCAAAATAATTGCTTGGAGAACAAATAAATCTAAATTAAAATAAATTTATCTGCAGTTTTGTGAGTAAACCACCATGCTAAGAAAAAACGGAGACCTGCTAAAAAAAAAAAAAAAATAAGGTTGTTTAATTTGTCTCAATTAAAAAAAAATCACTGCAAAGAAACACAGAATCACAAGACCATTACTATATACAGGAACGTCCAGGTATTGGCAATAAATAAAGGAAACTGTCATTTGCAATTCACAGAGGTAACGTGGAATTTATTGGTGGATTTGTTTCAAACTTCCTGACTGCAGACTGGAAAAGCATAGGGGCTGTCAGATCATGCTAGGCCRTSACAGCAGTGTGACGGATGTTTCTGGGACCAGAACAGAGAAGAAAAGCAGCACAAAATTACTGTGACATTCTCTTTCCTGGCTGTAAACATTTTGAAACAGTCCGTCCCCTTGGGCGCTGGGAGCTGGGGCCGGGCAGGGAGGGAGGGGGGTGGCAGTTGCTGCTGCAGGGATGG
>NW_026626772.1:0-1278 GCF_030028575.1 Malurus melanocephalus
TTACGGAGCCCGGAGTCGCGCTCGGCTGCGGAGAGGGAGGAAAAAGCACCAAAAATCAGAATTTTGGGGTGGTTTTTTACCTCTCCCATCCCAAAGATAAACCCAAAAATCTCCAAAAATCCATAAACCACCCCAAAAATGGGAATAAAATCTGTCCATACCCAGCAGAGCCGTGAACCTTCCTGTGGGATGGAAAAAACGGGGATTAATCCATGAGAATCGACCAAAAATGAGGAGTTTGAGCCCAAAATCATCACACGAGGAGCAGCACTCACGGATTTCAGCAGAGAGTTTGGCTGCAGAGGAAAAAAAATGGGATTTGTGGTTATTTGGGGTTTTTCTCGGTGGRAAATGCATAAATTTGGGGRAAATTTGGGGGAAAATTGAGTTATTTCCCATTTTTTTTTCCCCAGGATGCCCCAAAATGAGGGGGTTTCACCCCAAAAGCATCAGGGAAAAAGGCACTCACTGATTTTCCTGTCACGTTCCTCTGGGAAGAAGAGAAAAAAGCAGGAAAATGAGAATTATGAAATAATTCCTTCCTTTCTGGGTCAGTTTGCAGATCAGGAATGGGGAGATTTCCCCCAAAATTCCTTTAAAATGAGGATTTTCCATCAAAATCATCCAGGGGGGGTTGGACTTACTGAGTTTGGCATTGGAGTCACCTAAAAAACAGGAAATAATCATTTAAAAATCACAAATTCACCTGAAAATCCAGGAATTAATAAATAAAAAAAAMTCCCAAAGTGATTCCTCCCACCCCAAAACCTCCAATTTGAGGGAATTTTTATTCCACAGAAACRTTCCCCTCCACAAAATACTAAAAATTTGGTTTATCAAGGAAAAGAATTGCCTGGAAACCACCAAAAAATGCACAAAATGGTAAAAATTCAATTTTTACAACCAAAATTTGCATATTTAAGGCCAATTGCCATTTAATCACAAATTCTGAGGGAAAAATTTCCATTTGAAGGCCCAAAATGTTCGATTTAAAGATAAACTGATAATTTTAAAGCCAAATTCTTTATTTTAATCCATTAAATTCCTTACCCAGGTCTGAGGTCAGCTTGCCTGAAATAAAAAAAAAAAGGAAATTTCAATTATTTGGAGATTTTTTGGGTCTGGATCCATCCCCAAAAATGGGGGAATGGGGAAAAAGGGGCTGAAAACCCCAAAACTTCCWAAAATTAATGAAAAATTGGATCCAGGGGTTGAAATTCCATCGGGAAAAGGGAAAAGGAACTCACTGATCCTCCTGTCCCGCTCCTCTGGGGAAAG
>NW_026626772.1:3749-5305 GCF_030028575.1 Malurus melanocephalus
TTTCCAGGAAAATGTGGGAATGTCGGGAATATTTCAGGTATTTCCCAGTTTTTTTTCATGATTTCACCCCTTTCAGGATGAGAATTTCCCATTCCTGGGGATGTTTTGGGATGAGGGGCGACAAAGCCACCGCTCCCCGTTCCACCCTAAAGCTCAGCTTAACCAAAAACGGGGATTTGGGGCGTGAAGGGACACCCCAGCCAGGACAGAGATTCCTGAGGGAATTTCCCTTCCCAAAAGATGGAAAAATGGTGAAAATGGCCCTGGAAAATGGTGAAAATGGCCCTGGAAAATGGTGAAAATGCCATTTTTGTGCTCACGGTCCCTGAACTGCTGAATTCCCAAAGGGAAATCTGGGGATGGTCGATATAAATCAGGGAAAAACAGAGAAAAACCGGGATAAAAACAGGGATTTAGGGAGAAACAGAGACACAGAATGAGGGAATTTGGGGGAAATTATTAATTTTGGAATTATTAATTCATCCACAATAAATTGTGAATTAGGGAATCGACAGCACCCGGTTTTTTTAGCCCTTCCCCTGTTTTTCGGGCTCCTCAGGCGATAAACAGAGATAATAAATAGATTTTTTGGAACATTGGAGGCCAGCTCGAGTTCCCATCGCATTCCAGAGGCAGCTCCAGCATTCCCAAAGTCGGGATTGATCCGTCCCCGATCCCTTCCCGGCCCCGCACGGGGACAGCACTCACCGGGCCCGTTTTTGGGGTACAAAGCGGGGTTCTGGCCGGGATCAGAGCCCCGAGCCGCCCGAGGAGCCGCGACAGCTGAGCTGGACCTGATCCCGAGCCTAAATTTAGCTGAGGAGGAGGATCCCGAAATGGCCCTGGAGGGAATGGGATCCTCAAACCCTGGAAAGGGTCAGCCCAGGCCACGCTGCGGCCACACGGGATCCTCTGGGGGATATTGGGGGATATATTGGGAATTTTTATGGAGGGATATCTCTGGGGAGATGTGGGGATTCTTTCTAAAAGGAGATATTGGAATCCATGGGAGCGCTCCCCAAATCCCCCCTTTCCGTACAGCACTCACTGGGCGCCGCCATGTTGGCTCCGCGCGCCGCCATGTTTCCGTACGGCACGAGCGCACTTCCGCTTCCTCCGGAAGTGGCACCGCCTCTCTCTGCCCGCGCCGGCCTGAGGGGACGGAGCGCTCCGGGCCGAGGCCTCCGCGCATCCGCCGCCATCCCGCCTTCCCCGCCGCCATCCCGCCTTCCCCGCCGCCGCCATGACGGAGCAGATGACCCTGCGCGGGACCCTGAAGGGCCACAACGGCTGGGTGACGCAGATCGCCACCACCCCGCAGTTCCCCGATATGATCCTGTCCGCCTCGCGCGGTGCGCGCCATCGGGCAGGGCTGGGGGGTGTGGGGGGGACAAATTGGGGTGGGGAGCTGCAGGAACCGCTTGGGGGGAGGTGGCGGAGCCCGAGGGCGGCTCTGGAGGGGTTTAGAAGGGCCCTGAGGGGGTCTGGATGAGTCAATGGACAGAATTGGCGGGGTGTCCCCTCATAAACCAGCTTGGGTTGGGTGGGGGGGGACC
>NW_026626773.1:0-2264 GCF_030028575.1 Malurus melanocephalus
GGCCCTTTAGTCACTGGAAGAGGCTCTAAGTTTTCCCTGGAGCCCTCTCCTCTCCCAGCCTGGTGCTGAGATTACACCTCCACAATGGAATAAATCCTGATCTCCAGCCCTCAGACCTGGCCATGCTCACACCTTCAACTTTTCCCACCCTCCCAACCACCTGTTGGGGATGGTTTCTGGCCCATGCCAGCCCCTGAGATGAGCCAGGGATGGTTTGGGTAAATCAGAATTGGCCAGGGCTGAAAAGGTGGAAATGTAAAGGTGGAGCAGGTTCAACCGCAGCCCTGGTGTCCTGACTCTGTTTCATTTCCCACTCACAATAATCAATCTCTCAGCCCTGGCAGGGCCTGGGCAAACCCGAGTCCATCTGCTGGCAGCGCTCTCAGCTCTTCTGTGCCCTGGGGATGTCACAGCAAGGGCCCAGAGCAGCAGCACAGTGACATCCATCAGTGGCTGAGCTCACAGGGTGACTCACAGAGCCCTTCCTTGCCCTCTGCCCCAGCGGATGGACTCAGACACTGGCTGTGTTGGCTGAACGGCCACCAAGGACATGAAGGCACCTTGCAGAGACCCAGACATGGCTGGGAGTGTTTGCAGAGAGCCAGGGCTGTGCCCAGGAAAGCAGCCACAGGGTGGGCACGAAAGACAGGAACAATCAGAATCAGAAAATCACAGAATGTCCTGAGCTGGAAGGGACCCACAAGGATCACAGAGTCCAACCCCTGACCCTGCACAGACACCCAAAAAAYCCCACCCTSTSCCTGGGAGTGCTGKCCTGGAGCTCTGGCARCCTTGGGGCTGTGSCCATTCCCTGGGGATCTGTTCAGTGCCCTCACCACCCTCTGGGAAAGAACCTGTTCCCAATATCCAACCCACTCCCCAAAACAAACACAGCTGGTTTAGTTGTGTTGATAACAGATGGAAAAATTGGTATCTCAGTAACCTGGAGCACAGGAAAACAGCCAAACAAACATCCAAAATTTTGCAGGTCTTCTCCACATCCCAGTCCTTGGGAGGATTTGGTTTCCAGCACAGCAGTGGCACAGATTAATGAGTGCTGTTCCAAATTGTCCCACCATAAAAAAAAAATCCCAAAGAGGACCCAGGACCAGCTGCTCCACAGAGCCAACAGTGACCAGAGAATCTGGAAAAGTCTGGGATGAAAGGGACTTTTAAAGGCCATCCAGTCCAAGCCCCTGGAATGAGCAGGGACATCTTCAGCTGATAACCAGGTGATAACCTGTCCCCTTTGGTTCTGATCCTACATCCTCACAAATATCACAAAATTAGGTGTCTGGGWAGGAAAGAGAAGGGCATGATGACTTGTTTTCCATGAATTTCCACAAATCTGTGCAAACCTGATCTGAAGGGAAGATTTCCTCTGCTTTCCAGGATTTAGGATTGGCCATGAGCAAGGAGGGAGTTTCATATTCTGCTGCCTGCCCTAACCTATGGAAATGAACCAGTGGAGGGGAAAACACAGCTCAGTGGGAATCTTGGAGTGTTGGAGTGGGAATTAATCACCCTTCCTGAAAAAAAAGGAGAAGGCATTGCACAGTCACTGCTGGAATTTTTCTGCAGGACCCTTTCATCAATGACAAGAGAAGGGCAGCCCTGCTCACTGGAAGGCAGATTTTGGGGGGTGAGGTCCTGTTGGTTCCAACTGAAGTTCTTCCTAACAGGGTCCAAAGGTGATGGAAATGTCATTTACAGGTAGCCAAATTCCCAGCAAGGGACTGGCAGGGGCAACCCTTGGGTATCCTGTGGAGTCATGTTTTAATTTTTTGGGAAAAGCGCCCACTCCAAGCTCCAGACTCTTGTTTTTGGTGGGAATTCTGGCACCAGCTGAACACGGGGTTGTCCTCTTTGACATTGAGGAGCCAGCTGCGATTCCAGCTGCCAGAACAAAAGCTGAGGAGCTGTGTTTAACAGCACGAGGAGCCAGCTCCACATTACACACACGCACGCTGAGCTGTCCCCGGCATTAAAATTTCATTACAAGGAGTGCACCAGGAATAACCATTATCAATTATATATTACACACTGTTTCAGTCTCAAAGAAAGAGGATGGCTCGGGGGTTCTGCTGGGAGAAGGAGCCTCTCTTGCAAGGTTTGGAGCTGGTTGGGTTTGTGATTCACCACTCAACTCCCACTCTCCCTGCCCTTATGGTGGGAATGTCCATCCCAGCAGGAATTGTTTGTGCTGGTTCCACATAGTGTTATCACAGAATCACGGAATAGTTTGGGTTGGAAGGGGGTTCTAA
>NW_026626773.1:4319-6072 GCF_030028575.1 Malurus melanocephalus
GCTGAGCTGCAGGCTGGGAAAAGAGAAACACTTTGGGTTGGGTGGAAGAGGTTCTTCCCACTGGAACGAAACATGAGCAGAGTTTGATTTGGTTTAACCCTGAACCGAGCACGTTCGACCTCCTGGAGTGGCAGTCAGGGCACAGCCTGGGGGAAAAAAAACCCAGGAAAAAGAAACATCTGTATATTTGATTTATCCAGAGTGCCTTCCCTGAGGTCCCGAGGTCTTGTCCTGGGGCTGCCCAAACCAAAAACGCTCTTCCAGGTCCTGATCCAGCAAGGATTTGCACCTCAAGGATCTTGTACCTCCTGCACCCTGTGGGACCAGGGTCCTTCTGTCCCTCCCCAACCCTCTCAGACCCAGCCAGAGTGGTTGGTTGGCAGATGAGTGCAGCCTCAGCTCTTGGAAACTTCACCCATGCTCCTGCCATGGATATTCAGCCAGGAGAAGACACCAGTGGGACAACTGGGATGAGATTTTGTTCCAGGAAAGTCATCCTGCACCACCCATTTCTGCTGCAGGGACAAGGATCCAGCTCCACAGGAACAAATGAGATATGATGAACCTTTCAGGAAACACTCAAAAAAMCCCCAAAGGCAAAACCCTAAAGCCCAGAGGGACTTTTTGCCTTCCTGCTGCTGAATCACCAGCGGGGAGAAGGAATTRAACAGGAGAAAATCAGAATGGAGCAGCAGTGAGTGGAGATTGTAAACACGAGGCAGATTAAAAACTTAATGGGTGTAAGATGGCACCGGGGGAAAGAGGGAGAAGAAAGGGATGGGACTGGCAGGGAGGGGAGGCTGAGGGGCAGAAAGAGCTGTGGGAAGCTCCCAGTTGAGTCCCAGTTCCTGCAGCATCCCAAGATTCAAAAAACCCTGCTTTTCCCATTTGTCTCCCAAAGTTTTCCTCTACCCACTCCAACATGAAATCACATCCAGATCTCTCTCTACACTACAAGGCAGCTGAGAAAAAAAATTGGTCTGTGAGTAGAAGAGCAAAGCAAGGTTGGTTTCCAAGGGCTGGTGGATTCTCCAGCAGAGCACAAACTTTAATGGAAGATTTATCCAGGGCTGCAACACTCAAAAAAGTCCCTCTGATGGGTGGTTTGGATGGAATTTTAGAGGGAATATGCTCCAGGGATTCTTTTTCCTTCACTGAGGACACTGATACATTCCTATTCTCCTTCCATACACCTGATTGTGTGAAAGTTGTAGGATTTATCCTCTGAAAAATCAGTATTAAAAGTTTTGAGGGGTTCACTGTCCAATCCTTGGTAGTTCTGTCTTCCTTACGAAATAAATACAAAGCTGTGGTGAAAAGCATAAAACCAAACAGGAAAGTTTTGGAAACAGAATTTTGCACCTCTCAGGCAAAGAGAAGCATTTAAAATGTCTATGAGGTAGGGGTTGACTTGAAAGTTTTCCTCCAGGCTCTTAACACCTGAGGGGGAAAAAATAATGATAAAAAAATGGAATGCTGGTGACTTTTTCTCTGCTGCCTGGATTTAGAACCATGGAATGACCATACAGGTTGGAAAACACCTCTGAGATCATGATTTTGGTTATTTTCTGTGGGCCTGATGGGCATCCTGGAGAGCCTGAGATTGGCAATGCCTCAGTCGAAGCCACTGAATTTTAGGAGATTTTTGGAGAAAGAGCTGTTTGATCACACCAGTGTGAGCTGCTGATGGGACAGGAGCCCTGTCACCCTGTCCAGGTGGCTCAGCAGCCACGTCCCTGTGCTGGTGGCCATG
>NW_026626774.1:0-5460 GCF_030028575.1 Malurus melanocephalus
GTGCAGTGTGTGGGGTGTTGGGTGCACTGTGTGGGGCTGTTGATCAGGTGCAGTGTGTGGGTCCAGCGGTGCCATTCCCATGCCAGGGCTTTGGGATCAGGATGCTGATGCAGTCTGGCTCTGTGTGAGCCAGGCCTGAGCTGCACGGGGGAAGGATGGGGTGCGTTTCTGCAGGGAGCTCTGTGCCCCAGGCCTGGCCAGAGGGAGCTGCTGCTGCCCTCCTGCTCCCCAGGGCTCCCATTGCCCTCCATTCCTGCAGAGCACGGTGGGTCCTGCCCCGGCAGAGGATGGGGTGATTTCTCAGCAGCAGGAGCAGCAGTGCTGTTCTCTATCTGCTTACGTCAATGCAGACCTTTCCATGGACTCCAGTCTGGCTTGGATCAAGCCTTGCATGATTGTGGCCCTTGTGCTTTTCCAAACTGTGTTAATCTATCTCTGGATCCCAACGGGGGCATGCGGGATGAGCTGAGCTCAAACAATCCTTGGCAGGAGGGACAGACTGGAGTTGGCAGGGTTTTTGTCCCGTTATTGGTTACTTGGAGGAAGGAATGTATGCACCATTTTAATATATGACAACTTGAGGTCTGTCATCTTTAGCATATTAGAAAAGCCTCATTTTTAACAAATGCCAGAGCATTTAGCAGGCAGGGTAGTGCAGCTGGATGGAGACTGCGTGCTGGTCCTGGGCAGGGCTCTCTTGTCTCTGTAGGCTCATGGCAAATCCTCCTCCTGCTTTTGGGTCAGCCCTGTGGCTGCAGCCCCAGCCCTGAGCTCCCCTCCTGTTCCTGTCTGACCCTTCAGCAGAAAAAAGCAATTGCAGGGCAGCCCATGGAGCAAAGCATGCTGACAGCTCTTCCCAGCGAGTTCCATCCGCCTGCCTGTGCYCAGCAGCTTCAGCCATGGCTTATTTACCAAGCGCAGAGGGGACTTGCATATCTGCACAAAAATCCTCAAAACATGTCCCAAAGACGCTGAGAGAGATTTTACACTCAGTCAGTTTGCCCTTTCCTCTTGTGAAAAATGCAGAYGGGTGCTTGTGTTGAAAGCTGGTTTGTGTGAAGTCACACTAAGTGCTTTCTTGTCCTGGGTTTCTAAAGTAGAGGAATTCAACTAATAAAGATTTTCCAAGATTATTTAAGCTTGTTGCATCAAGACCAAAAAAATTAGTCCAGATAAGCTAAAAAAGGCTAGAAAGGATGGAGGAAATATGTTTGGGGTTTTGTGTTGTTTGAATGGTTTTTGGGTGGGGTTTTTTTTCTTTGTTTTGGCTTTTTTGTTGTTGTTGTTTTGGAGAGGGAAAGAATTTTAAAATAGTTCTCTCTCTTTTACAAGCATTGGTTATATTTTTATCAACCAGCAAAACACCCGAGTACTTAGCAAACTGTTTCCTTCAAAACCAGCCCCATAAAGAGCGAGCTGAAATAACCAACCAAAAGAATAGGGGTCAGCCTTAGACAGACAACTGTGTTTCTGGGTAATCTAATGCCCTTTTAGTRTCTTGCTTTTAGTGCAGCTGAGAGAATGGTTTGATGGACAAGGCACTGATGCTCACAAGCCTGAGTTCAGTTGTTAGGGTTATGTCAGAAATTATTTTTCACAGACAAGTGTAGTTGGAGTGTCATCTCCCATTAGGTACATGAGGGCTCTGAGTTCAGTGCTAGCACACCGTGTTTTGTAGCCTTTGCTTTGCTTCTGTGGCAACAAAACCAGAAGGTCTTTGGTTAACTTGTGACCACTGACGTATCAAATGAAGATGAGCATTTGAGCAACATCAGTGATTTCAATTGACTCATCAATTGCCATTGCATAGCAGTCCTCATGTTTCACTTTGGTAACAAGCTCATCTGCCACATCTGATGCCAGCAATTCAGTCCTTCAAACAAATGACATGTTTGATAAAGAAATCTTTTAAAATTCATTATGCACTTTGGCTTTTGTCTTTCCTTTTAATACAGCATCTGTTGCAGCCGGGACACATTCCTTGATCGTTTCTGAGTCTGCAATTATTTTTTTTTTATGCCTGCCCAGTGTCCCAGAGATGTGAAATGAAGCTGCCATGCGATGCTGCTGAGTCCTGAAACTCTACACAGACATTCAATTTAATCTCTTGGAACAGACTGCATTAAAGTAGTGTCATCAATGCACACTTGTGATAAAAAGACGACATGAAGAAAGACAGTGAACTAAAAGGCCCTGCTTTTTTTCTGGGAAGAAAATAGGATATCTGTCCCTTCATTTGTTTCATGGATTCCTTGCACAGCCATTTAAATTCAGCAGCAGGCTCCAAGTGTCTAAACTTTATCCTGAGCATTTTTTTTAGTGCTGGAAAGTAATACAGTTAAGTATCCCAGGGGGACTTTTATAGAATATGCTATGTGCAATGTTAATGACTTGGAATGGGATTGTACATTTTTCCATAGAGAGCCAGTAGGGAAACAAATGCAGGACTTGACGAGAAGAGTTGTGCAGGGATCCACATTCTGCTCTGTGGATCCAAACCCTGGCAGGAGGATAATGAGGGCTTTAACCCAAAGTGCCCCCTCGTGCCTCTGTCCTGCTCCATGCCAGAGCTCGGTGAATAACTGGAGCTGGGAGAAATGACAAACTTCTTGGGTGCCACAAGAGATTGCATCAGCATTCCTGATCCTTACTCGGCTCGTTACTGAAARTGCATCAAGCAGCTATTTGGGTCAGACTGCTAAATTTGTAGACACGGAGTGTCAAGAAGCCTTTTTGTCAACTTGGTACCATTCAGTGTTATTTGTCTTCAAGTTCAAAGCAATCCTGGCCTCAGACTTGTGATATTTTCTGCCCTTTCCCCTTTCAGTTGGCTCAGACCTCTTCCCTTTGAGGTCAACATCAAAATAAAGATGTATGTTTCCTCAGCCTGACCATGGCTGTGACTCTTTAGATCAGCARTCCTATAGTCCATATGTCTTCCCATCTGTCAGCTGGCATTTGAAGCCAGCTTGCTCCTCTATTCTTTCAGACAAGTGTGAGAATCAGGAGGTTCTTTAATGACGGTTTCAGGCCTTAAAGCATTTGCTAAGATAGTACCTATTAAGATCCCTTGATGGCACCTTGAATAGAGATCAAAAGCAAGTGAGTTCACTCCACAGATCTAATTCCATCAGTCAGTTTAGGGCATTGAGAAGGGGTGGGGAGGGCACCGTGCCCCCGCAGTTCCAAGATGGGCTTGGGAAGTCTGAGCTCTGCTTCTGCAGTGACAAAGCTGCAAACAGCACTGCCAAATCCCTCCTGTGCTCCAACTGCCAGGGCTCCCTGGCTCTGAAAAGCAGATTTGTGCAGCAGGGGTGGTGGCTTTGCTCTGTGCCTGGTGACAACCTCGGGCTCTGAGCTGTGCCTGTTCCAGCAGCGCTTTTTGGTGCTGCAGCAGTACCTGTGTCTGTGCCTCTGGCTGAGACATTATTCAAAACCTGCTTCCCATAGAAACAAAAATCTGAAAGTACAAAATATTCTTCTCATTAATAMTTATCACCAGGCTGCAATTTGTCTGGTGTACTTTGGAGAGCTGCTAATAATGGGAATCTCTGTGCTGCTTCACCACTGGGACTGCATGAAAGGCGAGTGGAGAGATGCTGCCTGCACAGCTTCATCACAGCAAAGTGGCCACTCTTCCTCAGGGCACAACTGGACTTTAAAACTCCCCCATTCTTAATGCTTGTCAGGAGATGATGCAAAACCCTTGGAATATTTGGGAAAGGGTTTGCTTTGCTGGTGCATTTCTCCAGCTGGCTCTAACAGAGGAATTATTGGGAAGCTTTGGACTTTATTTCAGGTCCAAGCCTGAAACTCAAGGCCTTGTTGTTTGTGGGGGTGGAAAATGCAGGGTGGAGGGTGTGGAGGGTGTGGAGGGCACTCCCAGGGAGCCTCAACAGCCTGGCTAACAAAAGTTGCTGTTTGTTCATGGGACCCAATGTCTGAGAAGAGCTGAAAGCCCCAGGACGTGGCTGAGAGCCGGAGGATGGTGTCACATTATTGACTGCAGGTACAACCCTGAGTCACTGCAGTCAGTGGCTCCAGATGCCCTTGGATTTGTGCTCAAGCCCGTTCAAGTGTCAGCATGAACCTGAAGTCCAGACACAGATTTTCTCTGGCCTCAGTATCTTTATCTGCACTCAGAAATGTTGTTTCTGCTCCCTGAGCAGGAAGAGCTTTTCTGGCTGCCTGCTCTGGAGCCTCATTGCTTTCAAATCAGGTGGTTAGTCAAAATTTGGGGCATGTAGATGTTTCTTTTTAAGATGTGAAACAGAAATCACTTTGATGCAATTATATGTCTTCACCCAGAAGATGTCCCAGCTCCTGGACACTGCAGTCAGCAAAACACCAAGAGTCATTTTGTGTTCACTCTCCAAGCCTCTTTCAGCCAGCTCAGAAAAGTGATCTCTGTCTGAGATTGCCATTGGGTTTATTTAATTGTGTTTGGTTTTCTGCTCTTATTCTCTGCCTGTACTCTTGGTCAGCCACTCTTTGTCTTTTACAACCCTCACTCAGTCTGTTTTGTCTCTCTTTTACATGAGGATATTCAGCCAAATTTGTTTTCATCACAGCCRTTTTTCGTGTGACTCCATATCTGTCTTTTTAGGGGTAGTGATGGTGACGTGTACTTGTGGTTGAAGCAGAAGCTGCCATTGAGTTGGACAAAATAGAATGAATGCTGTATAAAAGCCTTCAGAGAGCTGTGAAATCTCCATCCTCTCTTTCTTGTTCTCCTGGGAGCGTTTGCACAAAGAGTATTTTTAATGTGAAGCAAAAAGGATTCTGACGAATTCTCATTAACATTTTGTATCTGCAAAGATACATGATTATCACARGGCTGCAAGGGACTTACTCAGTAAAGCTCTTAGTTTTATGTATATGTTTAAATCTTGCTGATGGCCCCTGCCTTGCTGAGCAGACATTACCCAACACGAGGCAGGTATTTGACGCAGTGATGTGTACTGGATGTTTATCAGGTGTGATCTGCCATGCAGATCTCCAAACTCACTGCATAATGACACTCTGAGAACAGTGAATCCTCTCATRGYAGTGTTGCAGGGGATTGGTTTAATYACACACCCACAAATCATTTGTATCATCATTGTGAACAACAAACCCTAAGAGCAGGATTCAACCAGAGAGGTTGGAAGGGGAAAAAGCATCAGAGCCATCCTGGGCTGTGGCTTGTTTGCATCCTGTGCCTTTCTAGTGGGAGCCCAAATGGAAAACATCCGGGCAGGGGGAGATATCGCTGCTCCTCTGGCCCTTTGGAGCTCCAGAGCCATGAATAAAGATCTGATAGGGGCTGCAGTCTTTGTCAGAGCTGGGCATCCCTGGGGGATATGCGGGCAGCCCCATTTCCTGCTGCTGTGGAGCTGCCTGAACCCACAGCCTTGGGCAGGCACAGGGACTGTGGTGGCAGCCTGTGATCGTGTCTGAGGGCAGGGAAAGCCTGGCTGT
>NW_026626775.1:0-1498 GCF_030028575.1 Malurus melanocephalus
GCCCGCTTGTACGGGTGCGGCCCAGTATGGACCAGTATAAACCAGTAAAAAACAGTAAAAAACAATATGAACCAGTATAAACCAGTAAAAACCAGTAAAAACCAGTATAAAATCAGTATAAACCGATATAAACCAGTAAAAAATCAGTGTGGTTAAATGTAACCTAAATTGGTGCAGTTTGAGCCGGTGTGGCCCAGTATGGACCAGTATAAACCAGTACAAACCAGTATGAATGGGTATAAATCAGTGTAAAATCAGTGTGGGAAAATTTAAACTGAATTGGTGCAGTTTGAGTTGGTGCAGCCCAGTATGGACCAGTACAAACCAGTACAAACCAGTATAAACCAGTATAAACCAGTATGAACCAGTATAAAATCAATGTGGGAAAATTTAAACTGAATTGGTGCAGTTTGAGCCGGTGTGGCCCAGTATAGACCAGTATAAACCAGTATAAACCAGTATGAACCACTACAAACCAGTATAAACCAGTATAAAACCAGTATAAAACCAGTATAAAATCAGGATGGTAAAATGTAACCTGAATTGGGGCAGTTTGAGCCGGTCCGGCCCAGCATGGACCAGTATAGACCAGTACAAACCAGTATAAGCCAGTATAAACCAGTATGAACCAGTATAAACCAGTATAAACCAGTATAAACCAGTATGAACAAGTATAAACCAGTATAAACCAGTATAAAATCAGTATAAAATCAGTATAAAATCAGTATAAAATCAGTGTGGTAAAGTTTAAACTGAATTGGTGCAGTTTGAGCCAGTGCGGCCCAGTACAGACCAGTATGGACCAGTACAAACCAGTATAAACCAGTATAAACCAGTATAAACCAGTATAAACCAGTATAAAATCAGTATAAAATCAGTATAAAACGAGTATAAAATCAGTGTGGTAAAATTTAAACTGAATTGGTGCAGTTTGAGCCGGTGCGGCCCAGTATGGACCAGTATAAACCAGTATAAACCAGTACAAACCATTATAAACCAGTATAAACCAGTTTGGCCCAGGTCTGTCCCCGGGTATATCCCAGTCCACCCCATTATAAACCAGCTTGTCCCAGTATATCCCAGTATATCCCAGTTTATCCCAGTTCAAACCCAATTTCACAGAACACATCCCCGTTCGTCCCAGTCCAGGCAGATTCCACCCAGTTCAGCCCAGTATATCCCAGTTTGTCCCAGTCCATCCCAGTATAAACCAGTCCAAGCTGGTATAAGCTGCTTTGGCCCAGTATGTCCCAGTCCAGACCAGTATGAACCAGTCTGGCCCAGTATAGACCAGTTCAGACCAGTTTTAACACAATCCAAACCAATATTGGCCCAGTCCATCCCAGTCCGGACCAGTTTATCCCAGTCCATCCCAGTCCATCCCAGTCCATTCCCAGTCCATCCCAGTTTATCCCAGTCCATCCCAGTCCCTCCCAGTCCATCCCAGTTTATCCCAGTCCATCCCAGTCCATCCCAGTCCATCCCAGTCCATCCCAGT
>NW_026626775.1:5344-6354 GCF_030028575.1 Malurus melanocephalus
TTTCCCCGTGCTCTGTTTTTGCTGTGGCCTCTGGTGGTTTTTGGGGAGGGGTCCCAACCCCGGGGGGTTCCCCACGCCCCTCACCCACCTTTGGGTGCGGGGGCCCCTCCCCCCTCTCATCAGCACGACCAGGAGGGGCTTTTTTGGGACCACGCGGCGATTTGGGGGGCKCAGGAGGCGAAGGAGCAGGAGGGGCTGAGCCCCGAAGAGTCCAAGAGGCGTTTGGGGTAAATTAAAAAAAAATTCGTTAAAAATCACCCCAAAAATTCCCTTAAAAATAAAAAAAATCTGCCCCAAAATTCCCCCCGAAATTCCTGAAAAATCCCCCAAAAATTCCCCCAAAAAATCAGCCCTAAAATTCCTAAAAAATCCCCCCAAAATTCCCGAAAAATCCCCCCGAAATTCCCAAAAACCGCCCCCGAAATTCCAAAAAAAATCAGCCCTAAAATTCCCTAAAAATGCCCTAAAAATTTAAAAAAAAAAATCCTCTAAAAACTAAAAAAAAATCCCCTAAAAATTAAAACAATCCGCCCCAAAATTCCCCAAAAAAATCCCCTAAAAATTCCCCAAAAATGCCCCCAAAATTCCCAGGATTCGGGGGGATTTTGTGGGAATTCCGGGTCAATTTTTGGGTGAATTTTTGGGAATTTTGGGAATTTTTCCAGGATTTTGGACGGCTCTGGGGGGGCGGAATTTTCGAGGATTTTCGCGGGAATTTCACAGAAATTCGCGGGAATTTTGCCGATTTTCGCGGCAATTTCGGGAAATTTCAAACCTCGACGATTCCGGGTCAATTTTTGGGTGAATTTTTCTGAATTTCGGGAATTTTTTCCAGGCTTTTGGTGGCGCTGATGGACTCGGGCGGCTCCAGGAGAGGGCGGGAATTTCGCGGGAATTCCGATGCAATTTCGCGGGAATTTTGCCGAAATTCGCGGCAATTTTGGCGGATTTCGCGGGAATTTAATATCTCCGCCATTCCGGGTCAATTTTGGGTGAATTTTTGGGAATTT
>NW_026626776.1:0-2203 GCF_030028575.1 Malurus melanocephalus
GTGTGAGCCGCCCACCAAACAGCTCTTGGGCAGCCCGGGCTGGGCYGTGGGGCTGCCCAAGAGACCTGGTGTACCCAAGTGCTGGGACGGGAGGCCAGGTCTACCCACCGAGGGTTCAAAGGGCTTTGGGGAGGGTAGAGCGGTGGCACGACAGGTGTTTGCACACCCCAGTGCCAGGCGCCAAGTGAGCCAGAGGTGAACAGGTCTACCCACTGCTCCCTTTGCCAGGTGACAAGTCCAGCTGGGGACAGCAGCTCTACACACCCGGAGGCCATATTGGGTTTGTGTGGGACGGCAGTGGCAGGAATGACAGGCGCTTCCATGCCCCAGTGCCAGGCACCGAGTGAGCGGGAGGACAGCAGGTCTACCCAGCGCCGCTGCGCCAGCGCCGAGTGCGATTGAGGACAACAGGCACAAGGCCGAGTCTCAAAGGGTGTGCACCCCGAGAGAACAAATGCACAAATGAAAGGGTCCTCCCTGCTCCTCCCTGCTTCCCTGCCACCTGGGAGCCCTTTTTTGCTCCAAATCCCATCAGATCCAAGCCCAAATCCCATCAGATCCAAGCCCAAATCCCATTGGATCCACGCCCTGCAGAGTCCCTGCAGTGCCCCCCTGTCGGGAGCACCCAGAGCTGCAGCAAAGGGGAAAGCGGGGCCTGGTGGGTGGGAGCTCCTGTTATTGCTGCCCGGGAGCCCCTGGGGTCACAGAGGGGTGGTTTGGAGGGACGAGGCCATCTTCCCATTGCAGGAAGATTCCCACCTTCCTTGGCAGACACCTGTCTGTGAAACCAAGAGATTCATCGACTCAGTGACCTCACACAGCCTCCCTTGTGATGTCACAAAGCCTCCCTGTGATGTCACAGCTCACTCTCTGATGTCACACTGATGCCCTGTGGTGTCTTACACCCTGCTCTAGGATGTCAGAGCCGGCTCTGTGACTTCCCAGTCCACTCTGTGGTGTCATTTAGCCACCTGTGATGTCACAGTCCGCTCTGTGATGTCGCACAGCTCCTTCATGATGTCATAGCCACTCCATGACCTCACACCCCTTCTCTGGGGCGTCCCCTGCTGTCACCTTTGGGGTGGGGCAGGCAGGCGCCCTCCACAAGCATTTGGGCCCCCTGTGCCTGCAGCCCTCAGTGCCTGGAGGTGCCCAGCAGCTCCCACAGGCTGCAGAACCCCCACACCACCCCTGACAGCCACAAGTGTCCGTCCTTGTCCCAGTGGTCCTGGTGCTTCTTGGAATTCTGGCTGGAGCGCAGCTATGGAGTGATCGCCAGGCTCAGAGGGGCAGTGACCCCTCAAGAAACCCCAAACCCCTCCTGCCCTGCAGGTCCCACCATTTAAAATAGGAATGGGTATTTCTTAGAAGCTCTTGGAAATCTTTCTCCATTAGATAACCTTCCCAATGAACTGCACCAGACCAGAAGGAAATCAAGACTGGGCCATGGTTTGGGTCAGGATTTGCTTGATCCTGATGAGCCCCATGGAGCATTTGGTGCTGAGCCCTTGAACCTCAGGGCCTGAGACGAGATTGAATAAACCTTTTGAGGAATCAAAGTCAGAAGAAAAACCCAAAGTGTCTCCAGGCATGAATGGGTCCCACTGAGGTCCATCCCCAGCACAGGCTCCTCGTAGACTCCTTGGAGGAGAGAATTGGAGGCCATGATTGCACAAAAACATCTCAGAGACTCCAAGTCAACAGGAAAATCCAAGCCACCTTAAACAAACCTCGATTATCTGAAAGCATTAATGAGCCCCACTGAGTGTTGTAACTGACAGAGAATCTCAAGGGACTCGTTAGAGCAAATAGTTGGAAGCCATGATTGCACAAAGCTCTCAGAGACTCCAAGGCAAAAGCAAAACCCAAAGTCCTTTGAAAACCCTGCAGTCCCTGGGAACATGAAGACCCCAGAGCCATTCCTGACCAAGGCTCCCCAGGGACTCCTTCCAGCAGATCCCTGAGTCCACTGGGATGTGGGGAGGGGATGCTGAGGGCAGGACAAGGGGGTGACAGTGGCCAACCTTGCTGGGGCTGTGCCAGGAGGCCCCAGTGCCTCAGGACAAGGTGTCCCCTCACAGTCCTTGGTGGCACAGACCCTGCTGTGCCCCAGGGCACCAAGACTTGGCTTCTCTTTGTCCCCAGCTGTCATCTCTGCCTCCAATTTCCTGCTCTAACTGGAACCTGGGGACACTTTCTCAGT
>NW_026626776.1:3873-5679 GCF_030028575.1 Malurus melanocephalus
TGGCCTCTCCCACCCCCAGCCTTGCTGTGCTGGGCCTTGTTCCTGCCCTTGTCTGGGCCATGGTTCCTGTGCTCTCGCTGTTGCTGTCGGGCTCTCTGGGAGGGGAGGTTCAGCTGCAGAGTCACAGCCTGGCCTTGGGGATCCTTCCCTGCAGCTCTGTCCCTGGGAATAAGAGTTCTGGTTGGATCTTTCCCAGAATTATCCCGAGATTCCAAAGGCTGGACAGCGATGGGACCACTCCAGGCGCCAGCTCTGGACATTCACGGCCAAAACTCTGCACTCCAGTGGAGGAAGAGGAGAAGGAGATGGGGAAGAGGTGAAGAAGAAGGAGAAATCCAAGCAGATCCACCGTCAGGATCCCTGGAGCTTCCAAACACCCCCGATCGCAGTGTTTTCGGCATCCAGCTCTAGCTCCAGTATTCCTGAGGATCCTGATCCTGAGGAGCCCCTGCCCAGCCCCACAAGGCTGAAGAGCACGAGGACAAGCAACAAGAACTTCTGGCCAGTGCTGGAGGCACCTCTGGAGCAGCCCAGAATCCCAGGAATCTCCAGGAATCTCTGGGAGTCATCAGTAAAAGCCTCTGGTTTGGGGTGGTTCCGGAATGACTAGGAGGAGCTTCCTTCCCTCAGCATCCATTGGGATCTTCCCGTTTTTCACCCAGAATTTGCCCTTTTTGCTCCAAATCCCATCAGATCCAAGCCCAAATCCCATTGGATCCAAGCCCTGCAGAGTCCCTGCAGTGCCCCCCTGTCGGGAGCACCCAGAGCTGCAGCAAAGGGGAAAGCAGGGCCTGGAGGGTGGGGAGCTCCTGTTATTGCTGCCCGGGAGCCCCTGGGGTCACAGAGGGATGGTTTGGAGGGACGAGGCCATCTTCCCATTGCAGGAAGATTCCCGCCTTCCTTGGCAGACACCTGTCTGTGAAACCAAGAGATTCATCGACCCAGTGACCTCACACAGCCTCCCTGTAATGTCACAAAGCCCCCAGTGATGTCACAGCTCACTCTCTGATGTCCCACTGCTGACCTGTGGTGTCATATAGGCCCCCTCTATGATGTCAGAGTCTGCTTTGTGATGTCACACAGCTGACCTCCCATCCCACTCTGTGATGTAATTCAGCCACCCTCTGATGTCACAGCCCCTTTTGTGATGTCACATAGCCCCTTCATGATGTTGTAAGAGACAATACAGAAGTCCCTCATCTGCCTCACAATCATCGAGATGGACAGAGACTGAATACCCAAAAACCCCAAGGGGGGAAGGGGGACTTTTGCTCAAAGAAGTTCAGGCTGGATCGATGTGGGATGTCTGTCAAGTTCAGGTGCCCAGGATGCTGAGAAAACAGGTGAGGACCTGCTGGACTGTGTTGTCCTTCCTGCCAAGGTGGAGAGGACTGCATGCTTTGTACTGTACACCTGACTAAACAATGGCCCTTACTTCCCCACCTCTTGGCCAGCTTCCCGTTGCTTTTGCACCTCTTGGCCAGCCACCCCTCGCTTTCAAAAAGACTATGAAGAGACTTTCTGAAGAGACCCCTACAAGGTCTCCCCACGGACAAAGATGAATCTATTGGCTCCAGACCACAAGGATTTTGTCTGTGCCGTTGGTAGCTATAACCCAACTCTTTCTCTCTTTTTCTCCTTCTCTCCTTCTTCTATCATATAAATCATGTTGTTGGCACTCAATAGAAGTGATTTTGATTTTAACTGAAACCAAAAAATACTTGTCCCCGTTTCTTTTGCACTCTGAGATTCAGTTAACGAACCATCATGACTTCCACTTGTGTTAGCGGATCGTGACATTAAATT
>NW_026626777.1:0-1291 GCF_030028575.1 Malurus melanocephalus
GACATTTGGTGACATTGCCACCCACCTGGTGACGTCGTCGTCGGGCAGCAGCTCCTTGGGGCCGGGCGAGAAGCGCCGCGGGGACACTTTGGGGACACTTTGGTGACATTTGGGGACACTTTATGGATATTTTATGACACTTTGGTGACATTTGATGACACTGTGACCCACCTGGTGACATTGTCACCCACCTGGTGACATTTGGGGACACTTTGGTGACACTTTAGAGGTATTTGAGGACACTTTAGGGGTATTTAGGGACACTTTATGGATATTTGGGGACACTTTAAGGGTACTTGGTGACATTTTATGACACTCTGGTGACATTTGGTGACATTTGGTGACATTTGGTGACATTGCCACCCACCTGGTGACGTCATCGTCGGGCAGCAGCTCCTTGGGGCCGGGCGAGAAGCGCCGCGGGGACACTTTGGGGACACTTTATGGATATTTTATGACACTCTGGTGACACAGGTGACACTGTGGTGACACTCAGGTGACATTTGGGGACATTGCCACCCACCTGGTGACGTCGTCGTCCGGCAGCAGCTCCTTGGGGCCGGGCGAGAAGCGCCGCGGGGACACTTTGGGGGGATTTGGTGACATTTGGTGACACTTTATGGATATTTTATGACACTCTGGTGACACAGGTGACACTCTGGTGACATTTGGTGACATTTGGTGACACTGCCACCCACCTGGTGACGTCATCGTCGGGCAGCAGCTCCTTGGGGCCGGGCGAGAAGAGGCAGGGGGGACACTTTGGGGACACTTTAGGGATATTTTATGACACTCTAGTGACATTTGATGACACAGGTGACACTGTGGTGACACAGGTGACACTCTGGTGACATTGCCACCCACCTGGTGACGTCGTCGTCGGGCAGCAGCTCCTTGGGGCTGGGCGAGAAGCGCCGCAGGGACACTTTGGGGACACTTTGGTGACATTTGGTGACACTTTATGGATATTTGATGACACAGGTGACACTCAGGTGACACTCAGGTGACATTTGGTGACACAGGTGACACTCTGGGGACATTGCCACCCACCTGGTGACGTCATCGTCGGGCAGCAGCTCCTTGGGGCCGGGCGAGAAGCGCCGCGGGGACACTTTGGGGACACTTTATGGGTATTTGGTGACACTCTGGTGACATTTGGTGACTCAGGTGACATTTGGTGACATTTGGTGACACTGCCACCCACCTGGTGACGTCGTCGTCGGGCAGCAGCTCCTTGGGGCCGGGCGAGAAGCGCCGCGGGGACACTTTGGGGACACTTTATGGATATTTA
>NW_026626777.1:3151-5129 GCF_030028575.1 Malurus melanocephalus
AAAAAAATCAGAAAAAAATCGCAAAAAATCGTAAAAAAATCGTAAAAAATGTCAGAAAATCGCGATTTTTTCCGGGTTTTTTCCCGAAATTCCCAGATTTTTCCCCAAATTCTCACATCCTGTCAGGTCTGGGGGTCCGTAGGTGTCCCCGGGCCCGATGGCTTTGGCCACGCGCAGATAAACCACGTTGGAGGTGTTCCCAAAAAAAACCCAAAAAATCTCAAAAAATCCCCAAAAAATCCCAAAAAATCCCAAAAAATCCCCAAAAAAATCCCCAAAAAATCTCAAAAAAATCCCAAAACATCCTAAATATAAAAACAGAATCCCAATGTGAAAAAAACCAAAAAAAATCGGGAAGAAATTGTGAAAAATCGCGAAAAAATCGGAAAAAAATCGCGAAAATTCGTAAAAAAATCGTAAAAAATGGCAGAAAATCGCAATTTTTTCCGGATTTTTTCCCAAAATTCCCAATTTTTTCCCCAAATTCTCACATCCTGTCAGGTCTGGGGGTCCGTAGGTGTCCCCGGGCCCGATGGCTTTGGCCACGTGCAGATAAACCACGTCGTAGGTGCTCCCAAAAAATCCCCCAAAAAATCCCAAAAAATCCCAAAAAAAATCCCAAAAAATCCCAAAAAAATCCCCAAAAAATCCCAAAAAATCCCAAAAAATCCAAAAAAATCCCAAATATAAAAACATAATTACAGTGTGAAAAAAAAACCCAAAAAAATCCAAAAAAAATTGAAAAAAAATCGGAAAAAAATCGCAAAAAATCGTAAAAAAATCATAAAAAATGGCAGAAAATCGCAATTTTTTCCGGATTTTTTCGGGATTTTTTCCCAAAATTCCCGGAATTCTCCCCAAATTCTCACATCCTGTCAGGTCCGGGGGTCCGTAGGTGTCCCCGGGCCCGATGGCTTTGGCCACGCGCAGATAAACCACGTCGTAGGTGTTCCCAAAAAATCCAAAAAAAATCCCAAAAAAAATCCTAAAAAATAAAAAAATTCCCTAAAAATTCCAAAAAAATCCCAAAAAAAATCCCAAAAAATCCCAAATATAAAAACATAATTACAATGCAAAAAAATCACAAAAAAATTGGAAAAAAATTCGAAAAATCGCAAAAAAAATCGGAAAAAAATCGCAAAAAATCGTAAAAAATTCGTAAAAAATGTCAGAAAATCGCGATTTTTTCCGGGTTTTTTCCCAAAATTCCCAATTTTTTCCCCAAATTCTCACATCCCGTCAGGTCTGGGGGTCCGTAGGTGTCCCCGGGCCCGATGGCTTTGGCCACGCGCAGATAAACCACGTCGTAGGTGTTTTTCAGCGCCGCCACCGCGTCCTCGTGCATCACGTCCTCCAGGCTGACGTTGTTCACCTGGAAATTTGGGGGAAATTTGGGATTTTTTGGGATTTTTTTGGAATTTTGAGGAATTTTTGGGATTTTGGGGCATTTTTGGGGGGATTTGGGGTCGTAAACATCACCAATGTCTCCCAAATCCCTGAAAATGCCCCCAAAATGGCCGCCGGGATGTTGTCCCAAATCCCAAATTCCCAATTTTCCCAAAATCCCGGGATTTCACCCCAAACTCACCGCCAGGATCTTGTCCCAAATCCCAAATTTCCAATTGTCCCCAAATCCTGGGAATTGTCCCCAAAATCCTGTGATCTTCCCCCAAATTCCCAATTTTCTCCTATTCCCATTATTCCCAATTTTCCCAAAATCAGGTGAATTTTCCCAAAATCCCGTTTTTTCACCCCAAAACACTCACCGCCAGGATCTTGTCCCCGACCTGTCCCATATCCCAAAATTCCCAATTTTCCCAAAATTCCGCTTTTTCTCCCCAAATTCCCATTATTCCAAATTTTCCCAATTTTCCCAATTTTCCCAAAATTCCCAATTTTTCCCAAAATCCCGTTTTTTCCCCCCAAAAGCACTCACCGCCAGGATCTTGTCCCCGACCTGCAGCCGCCCGTCCTTGTG
>NW_026626778.1:0-1850 GCF_030028575.1 Malurus melanocephalus
CGGGACATTGCCGGGAATGCCAGGATGGGCCCCGGGAATGCCAGGACAGCACCGGGAATGCCGGGATCTCTCACCTCTCCGTAGGGATAGAGCTCCATGATGATCCAGGTGGGCTCCTCGGCCGCGATGCCCAGCAGCTTCACGATGTGCGGGTGGTCCAGCTGCTTCATCAGCACTGCGGGAATTCCCGATTCGGAATTCCCATCATTCCATGGATCCATGGATCCTGACATTCCCATCATTCCATGGATCCACGGATCCTGACCTTCCCATCATTCCACGGATCCATGGATCCTGACATTCCCATCATTCCATGAATCCTGACCTTCCCATCATTCCATCATTCCATGGATCCATCTCCATCATTTAATGGATCCACAGATCCTGAGCATCCCATAGTTCCCACAAGGATCCATGGATCCTGACATTCCCATCATTCCATGGATCCATGGATCCTGACGTTCCCATCATTCCATGGATCCATGGATCCTGCCCTTCCCATCATTCCATGGATCCTGCCCTTCCCATCATTCCATGGATCCACGGATCCTGACATTCCCATCATTCCATGGATCCATGGATCCTGACATTCCCACAATTCCATGGATCCTGCCCTTCCCATCATTCCACGGATCCATGGATCCTGACATTCCCATCATTCCATGGATCCATGGATCCTGCCCTTCCCATCATTCCCGCAGCCGCCAGTCCCGGATCCCCGGGGATGGGAGTGCAGGAAAAGCGGCGGGAATTGTCGGGGATTTTCCCGAAAAGGGGTTGGAGCTCACGGATTTTAGGGATAGACAGGGATTCTAGCAGATTCCACCCTGCTCCAAAATCCAGATTTCCCATAATCCGGGGGTTTTTGGGATCCTGTCCCGGGTTTCTGGGCATGGGAATTCCCCCGCTCCTCCATCCTGAATTCCAAGGCCATTTATTCCCAAGAAACCAACAGGAGATGCCAGGACGGGGTTGTGCTGTCCTGTCCCACCCCTGTGAGCCCTGAGTGAGATCTTATCCGAAAAAAAAACCCCAGCAGGACCCTCGTGATCCAAAAAAAACCAGCAGAAGACTTGGGATCAAAAAAAATCCAGCAGAACACTCGTGATCCCAAAAAAAAACAACCCAGGAGGAGCCTCGGGATCCCAAAAAATCCCAGGAGGACTCTTGGGATCCTGAAAAAATCCAGGAGAAGCCCCAGGAACCCAAAAAAACTCAGCAGGACACTCAGAGTGCCCCCTAAAGAAAAACAGGGGAAACCTCAAGATCCAAAAAGCCCAGCAGAACCCTTGGAATCCTAAAAAAAAAAAAAAAATACCCAGGAGGACACTCAGAATCCCAAAATAACCCAGGAGGACCCTCAGAATTCAAAAAAACCCTGGCAGATCACTTCTGATCCCAAAAAAAACCAGGAAAATCCTTGGAATCCCAAAAAAGCCCAGGAAGACCCAAAAAAACCTCAGGAAGACCCTCAGAATCCCAAAAATAGCCCAGAAGGACCATCAGGATCCCAAAATAACCCAGGAGGACCCCAAAAAAACCAGGAGAATCCTCAGGACCCCCCCAAAAAACCCAGGAGGATACTTGGGATCCCAAAATAACCCAGGAGGACCCCAAAATAAACCCCAGGAGAGCCCTCAGGAGGAAAAAAAAACCAGGAGAACCCTCAGAATCCCAAAAGAACCCTCAGGGTCCTAAAAAAAAACAGAGGACCCAAAAAAAAACCACGAGAAGAACCCTCAGGAGCCAAAGAAAACCCCCAGGAGAACCCTCAGAATCCCAAACAAAACCCAGGAGGATCCCAAAAAAAATCAGGAAAACCCTCAGGATCCCCCCCAAAAACCCCAGAA
>NW_026626778.1:4480-5576 GCF_030028575.1 Malurus melanocephalus
CGGATCCTAAGCTTCCCATAATTCCACGGATCCTGACCTGCCCATGGATCCATGGATCCTGTCCTTCCCATCATTCCACGGATCCTGCCCTTGCATCATTCCACGGATCCATGGATCCTTCCCATCATTCCAYGGATCCTGCCCTTCCCATCATTCCACGGATCCATGGATCCTGCCCTCCCCACAATTCCCATCAGGATCCTTTCCCATGGCTCATCCCAGCTCCTCCAGGACATTCCGAGGGTTTTGGTGTGGACAGGATGGGAATTTGGGATGGGCAGGAGGAGACCCCATCTCCCTCGGCTGGAGAATTCCCAAGGGAAGCACCTACCTCCGGATCTCGGCCGTGAYGACTCGTCCAGGATTTCCGCGTAAATGTCGGAATCTGGGGAAAACGGGAAAAAGGGGAAAATCGGGAAAAACGGGGAAAATGGGAATGAGATCAAGGAGCTCAGTGGGAGATTTCCCAGCATCTCCAGAGGGTTCGGTGCTCCTCGGGGATGATGGGATACATCCCAACCCTCTGGGGGTATTCRGGGTTCCCAAATCCCGCATGGAATGTGTCCCAAATCCTGGGAATAGCCGGAACTCACCGCCGCTGGTGCTGTAGGAAAGYGTGGAATGCCGCTCCCCGAGATGCCTGAGGGTGGGAATGGGGTCAGGGAGGGGATGGGGGATAGGGAGGGGGATCCCGACCCCAAACCAGGGCCAGGAATGCCGGGAAAGGGTCGGGATCACTCACGGGGCCGGGATCTGCGGGAGGCTGATCCGCTTCTCCCGCTCTGTGGGGAGGACAGGGAAAGGTCCCGTTCCATCCCATGGATCCCATGGAAACCATCCCATCCCATCCCATGGATCCCATCCATTGATTCCATCCCATCCCATGGATCCCATCCAATCCCATGGATTTCATCCCATCCCATGGATCCCATCCCATCGATCCCATGGAAACATCCCATGGATTTCATCCCATCCCATGGATCCCATCCCATGGATCCCATGGAAACATCCCATGGATTTCATCCCATCCCATCAATCCCATCCCATCGATCCCATCCCATTGATCCCATCCCATCCAATCCCATGGATCCCATCC
>NW_026626779.1:0-1677 GCF_030028575.1 Malurus melanocephalus
AACGCTGTCGCTTGGGCTTGGCTGGGCTTTGGGAGCTGAGGCAGCTGCTGCCATCTCCTCTGCCTTGCGGTTCAGCTGCCTGAGAGCTTCGGGAGAGGCCTTTGGACTCTGGGCCTTGCAGTTGCAGGGTGGGTTTTTACAGCCGTGTGTTCCGCACAGACCAAAAGAATGTGGGGCATGACAGAAAGCCTTGTGGAGCTTCTGCAGGACACAAATGAAGTCACCGTTGAGAAGACACTCGGTGCTCTCAGCATTACGGTCTCAGACAAGTTCAGGCAGCTGGCCTGTGGCATCCCTGCCACTCTTTGATCACGTAAGGCTCTGCCCTGCGGATTTTTAGGAACATGCAAAAGTGAGCCCAGAGTGGCTAAAGCTGAGGTACTTTTTTCTTCTTTTCATAAAGTATAACAGTTAGGTGTGGCTGCTCTCCATGGTGCTTTTCCGATCACTGGTGACATCCCTGGGGAGTTTGCGTAAACAGGCCAGAAAAGCACAAGGGTGCCAAGGCCTGGTCCCACTCTTCCTCCACTGCCATCATGAGAACCGACGTGTGGCACAGGTGAGGACACGTGGGCTGCTGCTGTTCCCATCACAGGGGGCTCGGCAGGGCTGCAGCCTCCTCAGGACCTTGGCACAGGGATGTGGGTCTGGACCCCTGGGCTGAGGTGCCCTCTCTGGATTTCTGCTCCGCTCCAGTTTCCTTGGGAAATGCTGATTTCGTCGACCGAGCTCTTGAAGAGAAGGAATCTCCAAAAGCTGGTGAAGAAGATGTAGATGTTAAAGTTTGGCGAGCCCCTGGTAAGGACGGCCTGGAAGCCCCCGCCTGAGCCTGGAGAAGCCCCCTGGGCATGGCGCTCAGTGCCTGGGGCTGGCAGCTGTGTCCCTGCCCAGCGCTGCAATCAGGGGCGTCAGCCCACACCCCACACGCTGCTCCCTTCCCTGGGCTGTGCGGGCTCTTCTCCAGGCTTCTCTGACCCTGAGCCGGGAGCCCATGGAGCCCCGGTCCCACCGGGACATGCAGTGGGGTGGCACAGGCACAGCACACAGAGAGATTTTAGGGACACCTGGGGGATTTTTGGTCTGCACCTTCCAGCTGATCCTGTTTCTCCCCACTCCTTCCTGTCCATGGCAGGATCTGGCTGGGTTAGCCCTGGCAGGGGACTCTCCTCGGGTCCCCAAAAATTTTGGATGTGACTGTGGCTCTCTTCCTCTCTCTCCCAGCCCTGAAGACATGGCAGAGGATGTCAGCACTGCAGTTTCCAACCTGGCACAGCAAACACTGTATGTCCTCCGGGCAGCACAAAGACATCGGCTGTTCATATACCAGAATCTGTGAGAGGAACTCTGCAGGGCATGGATGGCACGGCCTCATCTGCGGGGCTGTGTCTGCTTGTGCTGCTGGCGCTCTGCGGAGCGCTGATCTCTCTGCTGTCTGCTGGGGCCTCCAGAGCTGGCTGGAATTGTACTTAGTTCAAGATTCTTCTTTTTTTTGCTTTTTCTTCTTCTCTGTTATGATAATAAAACATGTTTTCTAAAACAGAGACTGCCTGGAGCTTTCTTTTGATGCACAGGGCACAGGGGAAGAGGGGAAAATGGGTGCTTGTGCTCAGCAAGTTGCCCAGGCTTGCAGTGTGGAAGGGAAGGTGGCCAGAAGCCCCTTGGCCTTTGCTGGTTGTG
>NW_026626779.1:3775-5466 GCF_030028575.1 Malurus melanocephalus
TCTTTGGCTGCTTCTTTTGCAGGCAACTCTGGTGCTGTGGGTGATTGCCCAGGTGCCCGAGTGCCAGGGGGTGATGATGCTTCATTCTGACCACCTGTTTGTGGCTCTGCTCTTCCATGTTGTCATGACCACAGAGCAGATGCCAGAGGAAGTTGATAACTTCTGGAGAGCATGTCAGGAGGAACACCACCTTCCCACCATGCCAAAAGTTTCCAGATCTCCTGTCCCTCCCATGCCCTTGTAGTTAGTGCCTGTGCTCGCAGTATGACCTGGGCTTTGCTCTGCACACAGATTTGCAGTGCAGGTCATGAAGGTTCTCCTCTGCAGACTGTGGTGTGACACAGAGGTGTTGGCCCTGAAGCACGAGCATTGCTGGGACACGCAGCTTTGTGCTGCAATCGAGCACTATGCCGTGGGTCTGCTGGCCAGGTGAGAGCCCCTTCTCCCCCCTGTCCCCGGCATTTGTGCCCTGTGCCCGTGGTCTCACACAGTCCTTGTGGTCATGGGTGAGAGGGCCTCATCACCGAGGATGGCCGAGCAGACTGTAAGAGGCTGGGAGAGCAGGGTGCCCACAAGGAGCTGCCTCCCAAAGAACACACACCCCATACAGGGACGGTGGGCAAAGACCAGACCTCTGTGAGTCAGTCCCAGGAGAGGTTTGTCTCCCCTCCTCAGGATATTGGTGCCTTTTTCCCCTCTGCCAGGGACCTGCACCGTGACTTGATCCACACGTGTTCCCACATTGCATTCTACCTACTGCAGGTGCTCAGCACAGAGAAGCCATGCTGGGATCTGCCCTTCTGGCATTCCTTGTGGAGGTGAGCCTGAAGGCCAGCGCTGCCTCTCTCAGCGGCTTCCCAGCTCTCTGCCCTCTCGTAGCCGCAGCTGCCTGGGACGCTGCCCGTGCCCTGTGCTGCTGCCTGGGCCCAGCCCTGTGCGATTCTGGGCTCCTGCTGGCTGGGTCCCCTGTCAGCACTCTGTGCCTTTCAGGTTTTCAAGTGCCTGCACTGCATTAAAGACGGTGACCGCACCTGGGGATGATGTCAAGGCACAAGTGCGCCACAGTCTCGTCCCACTCTTCCTCCACTGCCAGCATAACAACAAATGTGTGGCACAGGTGTGGACACGTGGGCTGCTGCTGTCCCCATCACAGGGGGCTCCGCAGGGCTGCAGCCTCATCAGGGCCTTGGCACAGGGATGTCAGTCCTGTGTCCTGGGCTGAGGTTCTATCTCCGGACTTCTGCTGCTCTCCAGATTCCTTGGGAAATGCTGATTTCTGTGGCTGAGCTCCTGAAGAGTAGGGATCTCCAAATGTTGGAGAAGAAGATGAACTGTTAAATTTTGGCGAGCCCCTGGTAAGGATGGCCTGGAAGCCCCAGCCTGAGCCTGGAGAAGCTCCCTGGGCACGGTGCTCAGTGCCTGGGGCTGGCAGCTGTGTCCCTGCCCAGCTCTGCAATCAGGGGCTGGCAGCCCACTTCCACACTCTGCTCCCTTCCCTGGGCTGTGCGGGCTCTTCTCCAGGCTGCTCTGGCCCTGAGCCGGGAGCCCATGGATGTCATGGCCTCATCTGCGGGGCTGTGGCTGCTGCGCTGCTGGCGCCCTGCGGAGAGCTGATCTCTCTGCTGTCTGCTGGAGCCACATGAGCCAGCAGGGATTTGACGTAGTTCCTCAAGATTCTTTTATCTTTCCTT
>NW_026626780.1:0-1253 GCF_030028575.1 Malurus melanocephalus
GAGGTCAAGGCCATGGAGCAGAGCTTCTCCTTCCAGAAGAAGAAGAAGAAAGGTTGGGGTTTTTTGGGAATTTTGGCATTTTGGAGGGGTTTTGGGGAGTTTTGGAGGGGATTTTGTGGAATTTTGGGGGTTTTTGAGGTCACGTTTGGGGTTTTAGAGCTGAGGAGGTCAAGGCCATGGAGCAGAGCTTCTCCTTCCAGAAGCAGAAGAAGAAAGGTTGGAGGTTTTGGGGTTCTTGAGAGGTTTTTTGTGTTTTTTGGGGTTCCTGAGAGGTTTTTTTTGGGAATTCTGGGGTTCCTGCGGGTTGTTTTGAGGGTTTTGGAGGGTTTTAGGGGGTTTTGGAGGGGTACTGGAGGTTGGGTTTGGGGTTTTGGGGCCGAGGAGGTCAAGGCCATCGAGCAGAGCTTCTCCTTCCAGAAGAAGAAGAAGAAAGGTTGGAGCTTTTGGGGTTCTTGAGAGGTTTTTTGTGTTTTTTGGGGTTCCTGAGAGGTTTTTTTTGGGAATTCTGGGGTTCCTGCAGGTTGTTTTGAGGGTTTTGGAGGGGTTTTGGAGGTTGGGTTTGAGGTTATAGAGCTGAGGAGGTCAAGGCCATGGAGCAGAGCTTCTCATTCCAGAAGAAGAAGAAGAAAGGTTGGAGTTTTGGGGTTCCTGAGATGTTTTTTGGGGTTCTTGAGGGTTGTTTTGGGGATTTTAGGGGGTTTTGGAGAGGTTTTAGGGGCTGTGATGGGTTGGGTTTGGGGTTATAGAGCTGAGGAGGTCAAGGCCATCGAGCAGAGCTTCTCCTTCCAGAAGAAGAAGAAAAAAGGTTGGAGGTTTTTTTGGGAATTTTGGCATTTTGGAGGGGTTTTCGGGAGTTTTGGAGGGGATTTTGTGGAATTTTGGGGGTTTTTGAGGTCACGTTTGGGGTTTTAGAGCTGAGGAGGTCAAGGCCATCGAGCAGAGCTTCTCCTTCCAGAAGAAGAAGAAGAAAGGTTGGAGTTTTTAGGGTTCCTGAGGGTTTTTCGGGATTTTTTTGGAAAATTTTGGGTGTTTTGGGGGAATTTTGGGTTTTTTTGGGGGGAATTTTGGAGATTTGGAGGAAGAGTTTGAGGCCGAGGAGGTCAAGGCCACCGAGCAGAGCTTCTCCTTCCAGAAGAAGAAGAAGAAAGGTTGGAGGTTTTTGGGGTTCCTGAGAGGTTTTTTTGGGATTTTTTTGGGAAATTTTGGGGATTTTGGAGGGGTTTTGGAGGAAGTTTTAGTGGATTTTCGGCGCC
>NW_026626780.1:3503-5104 GCF_030028575.1 Malurus melanocephalus
GACACTCGGGCGGGGCTGTCGAGCCACGCCCGCGCTCACCTGCGCGATTTCGGCATCACCAACTGGGAATTGACCATCAGCCCCATCCACATCCTGCAGGAGCTGCTGCGGGAGCCTGGGAATCTCGGGAAATTCGGGAATTCCGGGAATTCCGCCGCCTGGGAGGACAGGGGGTACGGGGACGGTGAGTGGTGAGCCCGGCAATCTCGGGAAATTCGGGAATTCCGGGAATTTCGGGAATTCTGCGGCCTGGGAGGACAGGGGGTACGGGGACGGTGAGTGGTGACAGAAAAATGGGAGTTTTGGGGGTGGAGAAGTGAAAAAATTGGGAATTCTGGGCTTTCCACGCCTCTGCTGCCACCTGAAACACTGGGAAATTCGGGAATGCCGGGAATTCTGCAGCCTGGGAGGACAGGGGGTACGGGGACGGTGAGTGGGGGCACAAAAATGGAGAATTTTGGGGGAAAATCGGGAGGTTTTGGGGTGGGAAGTTGAAAAAATTGGGGATTTTGGGGGTGTGAAGTCAGAAAAATTGGAAATTTGGGAGGGGAGACTGAAAAAATTGGGAATCTGAGAGTGGGATGCTCAGAAAAATTGGGAATTTTGAGGGACACCGTGCTCAGAAAAATTGGCAATTTTGGAGGTGGAGAAGTCAGAAAAATCGGGAATTTTTGGGGACAGGATACTCAGAAAAATTGGGAATTTTGGGGACATGGTGCTCAGAAAAATGGGGAATTTTGAGGATGAAGAGACTCAGAAAAATCAGGATTTTTGGAGGTGGGAAGTTGGAAAAATTGGGAATTTTTGGGGCTGCTGCGGGAGCCCGGGAAACTCGGGAAATTCGGGAATTCCGGGAATTCCGGGAATTCTGCAGCCTGGGAGGACAGGGGGTACGGGGACGGTGAGTGGGGGCACAAAAACGGGAATTTTGGGGGAAAATCGGGAGGTTTTGGGGAGTTGGGGATTGAAAAAAATGGGGAATTCTGGGCTTTCCACGCCACTGCTGCCACCTGAAACACTGGGAAATTCGGGAATTCCGGGAATTCTGCGGCCTGGGAGGACAGGGGGTACGGGGACGGTGAGTGGGGGCACAAAAAACGGGAATTTTGGGGGAGAATCAGGAGGTTTTGGGAGTGGGGGACTGAAAAAAATGGGAGTTTTGGGGGTGGGCGACTGAAAAAATTGGGAATTTGAGGGTTAGGGGACTGAAAAAATTTGAATTTTTGGTGGCAGGATGCTCAGAAAAATTGGGAATTTTGGAGGTGGAGAAGTCTGAAAAATTGGGAATTTTGGGAACAGGATGCTCAGAGAAATTGGGAATTTTGGGGACAGGATGCTCAGAAAAATTGGGAATTTTGGTGGCAGGATGCTCAGAAAAATGGGAGTTCTGGGATGGGAAAGTCAGAAAAATTGGGGATTTTGAAGGCGAAGAAACTCAGAAAAATCAGGAGTTTTGGGCGTGGGAAGCTGGAAAAATGAGGAGTTCTGGGCTGCTGCGGGAGCCCGGGAATCTCGGGAAATTCGGGAATTCCGGGAATTCCGCCGCCTGGGAGGACAGGGGGTACGGGGACGGTGAGTGGGGGCACAAAAAACGGGAATTT
>NW_026626781.1:0-2104 GCF_030028575.1 Malurus melanocephalus
AAAACTGCAAAGATTGTTATGAATAGTAATGTTAATTAACTAATGCAGAACATTTACATCCATAGAACTTATGATTAAGGACTTGGTAAACTGCTTTTTCACATATTTTTACACAAGTTATTAGCTCATGTTCTTAAACCATCGCTCACCAATTTCCATCATAATTGTTTCTGTGGGTTTCTTCTTGTCTCTATAAGAAAAGAACCTAATATTTCAATTTAAATGAACATATTACAACAAAATTTAAACTTAATTTCATTTAAACTTAATGTCATTCAAAAGCAACATCATCTAAACTTGACAATACTTAACAGAAATTAAGTCTGACAGAGCTTAAACTTACTAAAACATAAATTTAACTTCACTAAAACTTAACAGCAATTACACCGAACAGAACTTAAAATATTTAAAAGAGCTTAACCTCAACAAAACTTAATAGAATTTAAACACAGCATTACCTAAAGGTAACAGAACTTAACTTCAGCAGAACATCAACTTAGCAGAGCCTAAAAGTAACAGAACGAAAAATTAATAAATGCTAAGCTGAACAACACGTGAAGTTAGTAGATTTCTGTAATTGAACCTAAGCTTAGCAGATCTGAAAATCTACAGACCTTAAATTTAGCATCACTTAAATTTAACAAAGATTAGCACTTAATGATACTTGACAGATAACTGAAGCCACTCAGCAATTGATTAGCATAAAATTTACTATAACAAAGTAGTAACTCACTTATAGACCTAAGTTACAAATCTAAAATGCCTGAGAAGATAGAATAACATTCCTTATCTACTTGCTGCAGCACTTTCACACACACTCATGCACACAGACACAAAGAGTCCGTTCAATGTAGACCTGTGGCAAAAGGTTACCTTGGGTCTGCCCAGGCCAGGCATCGCCACCTCCAGCCCAGAGCCAGGGGGGCTGTGGGACCCCCCAGGAGAGCCAGTGGGGGGAACCTTGAGACCCCCCCAAGCGGGGAGAACAGAGAGGGGCAATAGTGGGACCAGGGGATCCCCAGAAGTGTGGAGGAGCAGAGCCCTGTGTCCCCCAGGATCTCAAAGTGGGGAGCCCAGAGAGGGGGGAGTACCACGATTCTCGGGACCCTCAACAGCCTGGAGAGGGGGAGGGGGAACTCCTTGGACCCCCTGTGCCCCAAAGAGAGAATAAAGTGAGAAGGAACCCCAGAACTCCAAGAACCCCCAGCAACCCTAAGTGTGGGAAGAGGTTTCAGAGCAGCTCCCATCTCCTCACACATCAGCGCATTCACACAAAGGAGAGGCCCTTCCGCTGTCCCGACTGCGGGAAGGGCTTCAAGCACAATTCCACACTTGTCACCCACCAGCGCATCCACACCGGGGAGAGGCCCTACGAGTGTCCTGAGTGTGGGAAGAGCTTCTCCAAGAGCTCTGACTTGACCCGACACCAACGGACACACCGGTGAGGGAAGTCCTGCCAGTGCCCTGAGTGCAGGAAATGCTTCATCCTGTGCTCCAACTTCATCCTCCATCGCAGGACCCAGTTTGGGAAGAGCCCTGGTGACCCACATTCCCAGTGATCCACGTTAGGAAGAGACCTCTCCCTTTCTCTGCCCCTGGGACTGAWGTGAGRTGGGRTGGAAGAACATGAGGGTCTGGCCATGCCCCTGTCATTATGTCTGATCCCAYCTCAGGTCATTGCCAGGGACAGGRAAAGGGACTCTTKCTCTCTCCTRAGGGSAGAAGGATGCTCTTTCAGGGCAGGAGAAAACATGTGGTCAGGTGGAGCCCATCATGGGGTTGTCCAGCCTGGAGAAAAGAAGGCTTAGAGGAGATCCTACAGCAGCCTTCCAGCACCTAAGMGAATCCTGCAGGAAAGATGAGASCAACATTTAAATAGGGCCTTTAGCAATAGGACCAGAGGTAGATGCAGACTGGACATAAGGAAGACTTTTTTACAGTAAGGGCAATAAAGGGCTCACTGGATGACCTTAAATCAAGGCAAAGCAAAGCAACACAAAGCAAAGTAAAGAAGGGAGGAAAGAATGAGAGGAAGGAGGAAAGAGGGAACAAAAGAAAATGAAAGCAAAAATCAAAAATGAAAAAATAAATGAAAAGGAAAAAA
>NW_026626781.1:3995-5458 GCF_030028575.1 Malurus melanocephalus
GGGTGTGGAGGTACGTGGGTGTCAGGGGTTTGTGAGGATGCTTATGTATAAAAAAAATACAGTATATTTAGAAATGTAAATTACTTTTGTTAGTTGTATCTAAAGTAAATTACTTTTGTTAGTTGTATCAGTAATATATATAAATGTTTGGATTTTGAAGAAGTTGAAGAGTAGGAGAAGGAGGTAGAATATGGCTTTTGAGCTGGAGGAGTAGGATGGATGCTTAGTGTATTTTTAKGGCRTTTCTCMRATGAAAATGRTGGGTATTATGGTGTTTGTGCTATTTAGTGTAGGTTTATATTTTATTTCCCCTCCACAGGAGTGGTGAGTTTTGATATTATTTCATGCAGGGTTAATGCATGAGTTGAGGTTAAAATAATTTATGGAAATATTTTTATGTTAATAATGGTTTATTGTGAATTTTTTAAAAATGCGATTAATTTTATTAGATGATATTTAGTTATATTTTTGAAGGTTATATTTTTATTAATAAAAATACTTTTTTAAATGGTATTTTGTTATGTTTGCAATAGGGGACTAAATATGGTAGGGTTTTAGATACATTTTTAGTTTTTGACATGTTACTCTGTGATTTGCAATTGGAATATGTGATGTTTTATTATGTGAGGAATTGTGTGATGGAATATGTTATTTATGAGATTGTATTATAGATATGAAATAAGGTATGTAACAGAGAATATATAAAATGTTAAAGATATTAATGCCTGAAAAAGGTTAGAAATAAACCCCCATAGAGCGGTGTCTATAGAGCAGGGATTTATTTATTGCAGCGCTGGAGGGGAGGGGGATCTCTCCTCCTAACCCACCTGCCTTCCCTTAGAATTGGCAGTATTTMTACAGTGAGCGTGGTGTAACATTGCCATCGTCACTACACCCACACCATCCATGGGTATGGAAATACACGATATCACAGTTCTGTAAGTGCACATGYGTCATCCTCAATTCGGTGGTTGTGGGGGTCTCCCTCTAATGAGATACCATCATCTTCATCATGGTGGACTTTTCACCTTTGTCTTCAGGGCATGCACAGTTGTGATGTTCATGGGTTTTTTTCTAGTGCTCCAGGTCTTCATATTTCATTTTTCAGCTGACTGTCTTCTGCCTCTGCCAAATTCTCATTAGTGCTCTCTACTGTTCYTTGTTATAGCATCTACCTGTCTGCTTTCTTCAGAACTTTTTCTGATTTATGCTCCTTGGTGATTTTACATGTCCACGTACTAATCCAGCTGATACACTGTATATTGCTATTCTATTGCTTACCTATAGAAAAACTTATAACAATATATGAAAAGGCTATTATTGATAATATATTGAAAGCTATTACATTGTATATTAATAATATGTAAAAAGTTATTACATTCTTATATTGATAATGTACTAAAAAGTTATAGAAAGTTTTCAATCAATAGGCCTCATAAGCACCTTGTCACTTTGACATAAAC
>NW_026626782.1:0-2006 GCF_030028575.1 Malurus melanocephalus
AAAAAAATCCACCGCAGGAGCAGCCACAGAATTGTTCCCTGCTTTGAACTGGAGCCACCCCCTCACTCCTTAATCAGGAACAAATTTCCAGGGCTCGATGGGAAAGTTCGGATGCAACATTTTTCTGACAGGTCACTGTCAGTTCACACTCCAGAACTTTTCATTTTCATGTCCCCACCACCTTTTTTTCCTTTTTTTTTTTTTTTTTTTTTTTTTTTTTTTTTTTTTTTTTTTTTTTTTTTTTTTTTTTTTTTTTTTTTTTTTTTATTTTTTAGGTGGAAGTGGTGCCTGAAATGGGGGTGGTGGCACCCAGGGGTCGGTGAGGTCCTGCTGGTGTCACTTGGGGCCCTTGGGTGACCAGGAATTGTCCCTTGTTTGGCCACAGCTTGGAAGTTGGGCAGGAAATGGAGAGTTTGGGATTGGGAATGCGGAGTTTGGAACTGGAAAATAGGAAAATGGGGAGTTCGGGCTGGGAATGGGGAGTTTGGAACTGGAAAATGGGGAAATTGGAATTTGGGAATAGGGAAATTGGAACTCGGAAAGGGGGAGTTTGGGATTGGGAATGGGGAAATTGAAATGGGAAAATTGGGAGTTTGGAATGGGAATGGGGAAACTGGAACTGGGAATGGGGGAGATTGGAACTGGGAATGAGCCAATAGAACTGGAAAAAGTGGAGTTTGGAATTGGTTTGAGATGCTGGAACTGGGAATGAGTTGCTTGAAGTGGAAAATGGGGAGTGTGGAACTGGGAATGAGGAGTTTGAAACTGGAAAATGGGGAAATTGGAACTGGGAATGAGGAGTTTGGAATGTGAATGAGCCAATGGAACTGGAAAATGGGGAGTTTGGAATGGGAATGAGGGGTTGGAACTGGAAAATGGGGAAAATGGAACAGGGAATGAGGAGTTTGCAACTGGGAATGGGGAGTTTGGAACTGGAAAATGGGGAGATTGGAACTGGGAATGGGGAGATTTGAGCTGGAAAATGGGGAGTTTGGAATGGGAATGAGGAGTTTGGAACTGGAAAATGGGGAGTTTGGGACTGGGAATGAGTCCCTGAAATTGGAAAAGGAAGAGTTTGGAACTAGGCAAGAGCAGCTGTAACTGGAAAATGAGGAATTTGGAATGGGATTGGGCTGCTGGAACTGGGACAGAGCTGTTGGAACAAGAAGAAGGGGGGTTTGGAATGGGAATAAGCGGCTGGAACTGGAAAATGCTGAGTTTGGAATGGGTTTGAGCTGTTGGAACTGGAAAAGGGGGAGTTTGGAATTGGTTTGAGATGCTGGAAGTGGGAATGAGCTGCTTGAGGTGGAGTTATTTTGGGAGGTGGGCTGAGGGATGTTCCATGAGGTTCATCCCTGATTTTTTTTCTGGAAGCTGGGCTGAGGGATGTTCTGTGGGATTTATCCCTGTTCTTTTCCCTTTTTTTGGGATCTGGGCTGAAGGTTGTTCCACTGGATTTATCCTGGGTTTTTTAGGGGATCTGGGCTGAGCAATTTTCCATGGGCTTTATCCCTGATTTTTTTTTTTTTTTGGGGGGGGGAGCCGGTCTGAGGGATGTTCCACAGGGTTTGTCCCGAGTTTTTTGGGAGCTGGGCTGAGGGATGTTCCATGGGGTTTATTCCGGGTTTTTTGGAAGCTGAGGGATGTTCCACAGAGTTCATCCCTGGTTTTTTTTTGGGATCTAGTCTGAGGGATGTTCCACGGGATTTATCCTGTTTTTTTTTTAGGGGATCTGGTCTAAAGGATTTCCACAGGGTTTATCCCTGGGTTTTTTTTTGTGAGCTGGGCTGAGGGTGGGGCCCGTCAGAGGAACAAAGAGTGATTTTATGGAAGAATGATGGGATTTTGGTGTCCTCCGAGCTGTCGGTGACATCCCGGAGCAGGGTCAGGTCTGGCTCGCGGTCACTTCCCAGCGGTGCCCACAGCTCGTTCGGGGCCAGATCTGATGAATCCCGGATTTTGGGATGGGTGACTCATTCCCTTTGCTTTCAGATCCGTTTTTATCC